>NC_088404.1:11139994-11143923 GCF_034236695.1 Oncorhynchus nerka | reverse complement strand
GAATATACTGGATATGGTATATATAGAGAATATACTGGATATGGCCATATATAGAGAATATACTGGATATGGCCATATATAGAGAATATACTGGATATGGCCATATATAGAGAATATACTGGATATGGACATATATAGAGCGAATATACTGGATATGGCCATATATAGAGAATATACTGGATATGGCCATATATAGAGAATATACTGGATATGGCCATATATAGAGAATATACTGGATATGGCCATATATAGAGAATATACTGGATATGGCCATATATAGAAGAATATACTGGATATGGCCATATATAGAGAATATACTGGATATGGCCATATATAGAGAATATACTGGATATGGCCATATATAGAGAATATACTGGATATGCTATATGGCCATATATAGAGAATATACTGGATATGGCCATATATAGAGAATATACTGGATATGGCCATATATAGAGAATATACTGGATATGGCCATATATAGAGAATATACTGGATATGGCCATATATAGAGAATATACTGGATATGGCCATATATAGAGAATATACTGGATATGGCCATATATAGAGAATATACTGGATATGGCCATATATAGAGAATATACTGGATATGGCCATATATAGAGAATATACTGGATATGGACATATATAGAGAATATACTGGATATGGCCATATATAGAGAATATACTGGATATGGCCATATATAGAGAATATACTGGATGTGGCCATATATAGAGAATATACTGGATATGGCCATATATAGAGAATATACTGGATATGGACATATATAGAGAATATACTGGATATGGCCATATATAGAGAATATACTGGATATGGCCATATATAGAGAATATACTGGATATGGCCATATATAGAGAATATACTGGATATGGCCATATATAGAGAATATACTGGATATGGCCATATATAGAGAATATACTGGATATGGCCATATATAGAGAATATACTGGATATGGCCATATATAGAGAATATACTGGATATGGCCATATATAGAGAATATACTGGATATGGCCATATATAGAGAATATACTGGATATGGCCATATATAGGAATATACTGGATATGGCCATATATAGAGAATATACTGGATATGGCCATATATAGAGAATATACTGGATATGGCCATATATAGAGAATATACTGGATATGGCCATATATAGAGAATATACTGGATATGGCCATATATAGAGAATATACTGGATATGGACATATATAGAGAATATACTGGATATGGCCATATATAGAGAATATACTGGATATGGCCATATATAGAGAATATACTGGATATGGCCATATATAGAGAATATACTGGATATGGCCATATATAGAGAATATACTGGATATGGCCATATATAGAGAATATACTGGATATGGCCATATATAGAGAATATACTGGATATGGCCATATATAGAGAATATACTGGATATGGCCATATATAGAGAATATACTGGATATGGCCATATATAGAGAATATACTGGATATGGCCATATATAGAGAATATACTGGATATGGACATATATAGAGAATATACTGGATATGGCCATATATAGAGAATATACTGGATATGGCCATATATAGAGAATATACTGGATATGGCCATATATAGAGAATATACTGGATATGGCCATATATAGAGAATATACTGGATATGGCCATATATAGCGAATATACTGGATATGGCCATATATA
Organism: Oncorhynchus nerka; assembly: GCF_034236695.1. Taxonomy (NCBI): domain Eukaryota; kingdom Metazoa; phylum Chordata; class Actinopteri; order Salmoniformes; family Salmonidae; genus Oncorhynchus; species Oncorhynchus nerka. Next base: position 11,142,209 of record NC_088404.1, on the reverse strand, counting down.
GAGAATATACTGGATATGGCCATATATAGAGAATATACTGGATATGGCCATATATAGAGAATATACTGGAGAATATACTGGATGTGGCCATATATAGAGAATATACTGGATATGGCCATATATAGAGAATATACTGGATATGGCCATATATAGAGAATATACTGGATATGGCCATATATAGAGAATATACTGGATGTGACCATATATAGAGAATATACTGGATGTGACCATATATAGAGAATATACTGGATATGGCCATATATAGGGAATATACTGGATATGGCCATATATAGAGAATATACTGGATATGGACATATATAGGGAATATACTGGAAATGGACATATATAGAGAATATACTGGACATGGCCATATATAGAGAATATACTGGATATGGCCATATATAGAGAATATACTGGATGTGACCATATATAGAGAATATACTGGATATGGCCATATATAGAGAATATACTGGATATGGACATATATAGAGAATATACTGGATGTGACCATATATAGAGAATATACTGGATATGGCCATATATAGAGAATATACTGGATATGTCCATATATAGAGAATATACTGGATATGGCCATATATAGAGAATATACTGGATATGGCCATATATAGAGAATATACTGGATATGACATATATAGAGAATATACTGGATATGGCCATATATAGAGAATATACTGGATATGGACATATATAGAGAATATACTGGATATGGCCATATATAGAGAATATACTGGATATGGCCATATATAGAGAATATACTGGATATGGCCATATATAGAGAATATACTGGATATGGCCATATATAGAGAATATACTGGATATGGACATATATAGAGAATATACTGGATATGGCCATATATAGAGAATATACTGGATATGGCCATATATAGAGAATATACTGGATATGGCCATATATAGAGAATATACTGGATATGGCCATATATAGAGAATATACTGGATATGGCCATATATAGAGAATATACTGGATATGGCCATATATAGAGAATATACTGGATATGGCCATATATAGAGAATATACTGGATATGACCATATATAGAGAATATACTGGATATGGCCATATATAGAGAATATACTGGATATGGCCATATATAGCGAATATACTGGATATGGCCATATATAGAGAATATACTGGATATGGACATATATAGAGAATATACTGGATATGGCCATATATAGAGAATATACTGGATATGTCCATATATAGAGAATATACTGGATATGGCCATATATAGGAATATACTGGATGTGACCATATATAGAGAATATACTGGATATGGCCATATATAGAGAATATACTGGATATGGACATATATAGAGAATATACTGGATGTGACCATATATAGAGAATATACTGGATATGGCCATATATAGAGAATATACTGGATATGTCCATATATAGAGAATATACTGGATATGGCCATATATAGAGAATATACTGGATATGGACATATATAGAGAATATACTGGATATTGCCATATATAGAGAATATACTGGATATGGCCATATATAGAGAATATACTGGATATGGCCATATATAATAGAATATACTGGATATGACCATATATAGAGAATATACTGGATATGGCCATATATAGAGAATATACTGGATATGGACATATATAGAGAATATACTGGATATGGACATATATAGAGAATATACTGGATATGGCCATATATAGAGAATATACTGGATATGGCCATATATAGAGAATATACTGGATATGGCCATATATAGAGAATATACTGGATATGGCCATATATAGAGAATATATGGACATATATAGAGAATATACTGGATATGGCCATATATAGAGAATATACTGGATATGGCCATATATAGAGAATATACTGGATATGGCCATATATAGAGAATATACTGGATATGGACATATATAGAGAATATACTGGATATGACCATATATAGAGAATATACTGGATATGGCCATATATAGAGAATATACTGGATATGGCCATATATAGAGAATATACTGGATATGGCCATATATAGAGAATATACTGGATATGGCCATATATAGAGAATATACTGGATATGGCCATATATAGAGAATATACTGGATATGGCCATATATAGAGAATATACTGGATATGGCCATATATAGAGAATATACTGGATATGGACATATATAGAGAATATACTGGATATGGCCATATAT
>NC_088404.1:11078928-11139894 GCF_034236695.1 Oncorhynchus nerka | reverse complement strand
AGAGTTACTATACAGTCTGCTGGCAGTTGGTAGAGTGGTGTTATACAGTCTGATAGCACTGGGTAGAGTGGTGTTATTCCATCTAATGGCAGTGGGTAGAGTGGTGTTATACAGTCTGATAGCAGTGGTTAGAGTTACTATACAGTCTGATAGCAGTTGGTAGAGTGGTGTTATACAGTCTGATAGCACTGGGTAGAGTGGTGTTATACAGTCTGATAGCAGTGGGTAGAGTGGTGTTATACAGTCTGATAGCAGTGGGTAGAGTTACTATACAGTCTGATATCAGTGGGTAAAGTTACTATACAGTCTGATAGCAGTGGGAGAGTTACTATACAGTCTGATAGCAGTGGGTAGAGTGGTGTTATACAGTCTGATAGCAGTGGGAGAGTTACTATACAGTCTGATAGCAGTGGGTAGAGTGGTGTTATACAGTCTGAAAGCAGTGGGTAAAGTGGTGTTATACAGTCTGATATCAGTGGGTAGAGTGTTGTTATACAGTCTGATAGCAGTGGGTAGAGTGGTGTTATACAGTCTGATAGCAGTGGGTAGAGTGGTGAATTATAGTCTGATAGCAGTGGGTAGAGTTACTATACAGTCTGATAGCAGTGGGTAGAGTTACTATACAGTCTGATAGCAGTGGGTAGAGTTACTATACAGTCTGATAGCAGTGGGTAGAGTGGTGTTATACAGTCTGATAGCAGTGGGTAGAGTTACTATACAGTCTAATAGCAGTGGGTAGAGTGGTGTTATACAGTCTGATAGCAGTGGGTAGAGTTACTATACGGTCTGATAGCAGTGGGTAGAGTGGTGTTATACAGTCTGATAGCAGTGGGTAGGGTGGTGTTATACAGTCTGATAGAGGTGGGTAGAGTGGTGTTATACAGTCTGATAGCAGTGGGTAGAGTTACTACACAGTCTAATAGCAGTGGGTAGAGTGGTGTTATACAGTCTGATAGCAGTGGGTAGAGTGGTGTTATACCGTCTGATAGCAGTGGGTAGAGTGGTGTTATACAGTCTGATAGCAGTGGGTAGAGTTACTATACAGTCTGATAGCAGTGGGTAGAGTGGTGTTATACAGTCTGATAGCAGTGGGTAGAGTTACTATACAGTCTGATATCAGTGGGTAGAGTGGTGTTATACAGTCTGATAGCAGTGGGAGAGTTACTATACAGTCTGATAGCAGTGGGAGAGTTACTATACAGTCTGATAGCAGTGGGTAGAGTGGTGTTATACAGTCTGATAGCAGTGGGTAGAGTGGTGTTATACAGTCTGATAGCAGTGGGTAGAGTGGTGTTATACAGTCTGATAGCAGTGGGTAGAGTGGTGAATTATAGGCTGATAGCAGTGGGTAGAGTTACTATACAGTCTGATAGCAGTGGGTAGAGTTACTATACAGTCTGATAGCAGTGGGTAGAGTTACTTTACAGTCTAATAGCAGTGGGTAGAGTTACTATACAGTCTGATAGCAGTGGGTAGAGTGGTGTTATACAGTCTGATAGCAGTGGGTAGAGTTACTATACAGTCTAATAGCAGTGGGTAGAGTGGTGTTATACCGTCTGATAGCAGTGGGTAGAGTGGTGTTATACAGTCTGATAGCAGTGGGTAGAGTTACTATACAGTCTGATATCAGTGGGTAGAGTGGTGTTATACAGTCTGATAGCAGTGGGTAGAGTGGTGAATTATAGTCTGATAGCAGTGGGTAGAGTTACTATACAGTCTGATAGCAGTGGGTAGAGTTACTATACAGTCTGATAGCAGTGGGTAGAGTTACTTGACAGTCTAATAGCAGTGGGTAGAGTTACTATACAGTCTAATAGCAGTGGGTAGAGTTACTTTACAGTCTAATAGCAGTGGGTAGAGTTACTATACAGTCTGATAGCAGTGGGTAGAGTGGTGTTATACAGTCTGATAGCAGTGGATAGAGTTACTATACAGTCTAATAGCAGTGGGTAGAGTGGTGTTATACAGTCTGATAGCAGTGGGTAGAGTTACTATACAGTCTGGTAGCAGTGGGTAGAGTGGTGTTATACAGTCTGATTGCAGTGGGTAGGGTGGTGTTATACAGTCTGATAGAGGTGGGTGGAGTGGTGTTATACAGTCTGATAGCAGTGGGTAGAGTGGTGTTATACAGTCTGATAGCACTGGGTAGAGTGGTGTTATACAGTCTAATGGCAGTGGGTAGAGTGGTGTTATACAGTCTGATAGCAGTGGGTAGAGTTACTATACAGTCTGATAGCAGTTGGTAGAGTGGTGTTATACAGTCTGATAGCACTGGGTAGAGTGGTGTTATACAGTCTGATAGCAGTGGGTAGAGTTGTGTTATACAGTCTGATAGCAGTGGGTAGAGTTACTATACAGTCTGATATCAGTGGGTAGAGTGGTGTTATACAGTCTGATAGCAGTGGGTACAGTTCCTATACAGTCTAATAGCAGTGGGTAGAGTGGTGTTATACAGTCTGATATAAGTGGGTAAAGGGGTGTTATACAGTCTGATAGCAGTGGGTAGAGTGGTGTTATACAGTCTGATAGCAGTGGGTAGCAGTGGGTAGAGTGGTGTTATACAGTCTGATAGCAGTGGGTAGGGTGGTGTTATACAGTCTGATAGAGGTGGGTAGAGTGGTGTTATACAGTCTGATAGCAGTGGGTAGAGTGGTGTTATACAGTCTGATAGCAGTGGGTAGAGTGGTGTTATACAGTCTGATAGCAGTGGGTAGAGTGGTGTTATACAGTCTGATAGCAATGGGTAGAGTTACTATACAGTCTAATAGCAGTGGTTAGAGTGGTGTTATACAGTCTGATAGCAGTGGGTAGAGTTACTATACAGTCTGATAGCAGTGGGTAGAGTTACTATACAGTCTGATAGCAGTGGGTAGAGTTACTATACAGTCTGATAGCAGTGGGTAGAGTGGTGTTATACAGTCTGATAGCAGTGGGTAGAGTTAATATACAGTCTAATAGCAGTGGGAAGAGTGGTGTTATACAGTCTGATAGCAGTGGGTAGAGTTACTACACAGTCTAATAGCAGTGGGTAGAGTGGTGTTATACAGTCTGATAGCAGTGGGTAGAGTTACTATACAGTCTGATAGCAGTGGGTAGAGTGGTGTTATACAGTCTGATAGCAGTGGGTAGAGTTACTATACAGTCTGATAGCAGTGGGTAGAGTGATGTTATACAGTCTGATTGCAGTGGGTAGAGTGGTGTTATACAGTCTAATAGCAGTGGGTAGAGTGGTAGAGTGGTGTTATACAGTCTGATAGCAGTGGGTAGAGTGGTGTTATACAGTCTGATAGCAGTGGGTAGAGTTACTATACAGTCTGATAGCAGTGGGTAGAGTGGTGTTATACAGTCTGATAGCAGTGGGTAGAGTTACTATACAGTCTGATAGCAGTGGGTAGAGTGATGTTATACAGTCTGATAGCAGTGGGTAGAGTGGTGTTATACTGTCTAATAGCAGTGGGTAGAGTTACTATACAGTCTGATAGCAGTGGGTAGAGTTACTATACAGTCTGATAGCAGTGGGTAGAGTGGTGTTATACAGTCTGATAGCAGTGGGTAGAGTGGTGTTATACAGTCTGATATAAGTGGGTAGAGTGGTGTTATACAGTCTGATATCAGTGGGTAGAGTGGTGTTATACAGTCTGATAGCAGTGGGTAGAGTTACTATACAGTATGATAGCAGTGGGTAGAGTGGTGTTATACGGTCTGATAGCAGTGGGTAGAGTGGTGTTATACAGTCTGAAAGCAGTGGGTAGAGTTACTATACAGTCTGATAGCAGTGGGTAGAGTTACTATACAGTCTGATAGCAGTGGGTAGAGTTACTATACAGTCTGATAGCAGTGGGTAGAGTGATGTTATACAGTCTGATAGCAGTGGGTAGAGTGGTGTTATACAGTCTGATATAAGTGGGTAGAGTGGTGTTATACAGTCTGATATCAGTGGGTAGAGTGGTGTTATACAGTCTGATAGCAGTGGGTAGAGTTACTATACAGTCTGATAGCAGTGGGTAGAGTGGTGTTATACGGTCTGATAGCAGTGGGTAGAGTGGTGTTATACAGTCTGAAAGCAGTGGGTAGAGTTACTATACAGTCTGATAGCAGTGGGTAGAGTTACTATACAGTCTGATAGCAATGGGTAGAGTGGTGTTATACAGTCTGATAGCAGTGGGTAGAGTTACTATACAGTCTAATAGCAGTGGGAAGAGTGGTGTTATACAGTCTGATAGCAGTGGGTAGAGTTACTACACAGTCTAATAGCAGTGGGTAGAGTGGTGTTATACAGTCTGATAGCAGTGGGTAGAGTGGTGTTATACCGTCTGATAGCAGTGGGTAGAGTGGTGTTATACAGTCTGATAGCAGTGGGTAGAGTTACTATACAGTCTGATAGCAGTGGGTAGAGTGGTGTTATACAGTCTGATAGCAGTGGGTAGAGTTACTATACAGTCTGATATCAGTTGGTAGAGTGGTGTTATACAGTCTGATAGCAGTGGGAGAGTTACTATACAGTCTGATAGCAGTGGGAGAGTTACTATACAGTCTGATAGCAGTGGGTAGAGTGGTGTTATACAGTCTGATAGCAGTGGGTAAAGTAAGGTTATACAGTCTGATATCAGTGGGTAGAGTGGTGTTATACAGTCTGATAGCAGTGGGTAGAGTGGTGTTATACAGTCTGATAGCAGTGGGTAGAGTGGTGAATTATAGGCTGATAGCAGTGGGTAGAGTTACTATACAGTCTGATAGCAGTGGGTAGAGTTACTATACAGTCTGATAGCAGTGGGTAGAGTTACTTTACAGTCTAATAGCAGTGGGTAGAGTTACTATACAGTCTGATAGCAGTGGGTAGAGTGGTGTTATACAGTCTGATAGCAGTGGGTAGAGTTACTATACAGTCTAATAGCAGTGGGTAGAGTGGTGTTATACCGTCTGATAGCAGTGGGTAGAGTGGTGTTATACAGTCTGATAGCAGTGGGTAGAGTTACTATACAGTCTGATATCAGTGGGTAGAGTGGTGTTATACAGTCTGATAGCAGTGGGTAGAGTGGTGAATTATAGTCTGATAGCAGTGGGTAGAGTTACTATACAGTCTGATAGCAGTGGGTAGAGTTACTATACAGTCTGATAGCAGTGGGTAGAGTTACTTGACAGTCTAATAGCAGTGGGTAGAGTTACTATACAGTCTAATAGCAGTGGGTAGAGTTACTTTACAGTCTAATAGCAGTGGGTAGAGTTACTATACAGTCTGATAGCAGTGGGTAGAGTGGTGTTATACAGTCTGATAGCAGTGGATAGAGTTACTATACAGTCTAATAGCAGTGGGTAGAGTGGTGTTATACAGTCTGATAGCAGTGGGTAGAGTTACTATACAGTCTGGTAGCAGTGGGTAGAGTGGTGTTATACAGTCTGATTGCAGTGGGTAGGGTGGTGTTATACAGTCTGATAGAGGTGGGTAGAGTGGTGTTATACAGTCTGATAGCAGTGGGTAGAGTGGTGTTATACAGTCTGATAGCACTGGGTAGAGTGATGTTATACAGTCTAATGGCAGTGGGTAGAGTGGTGTTATACAGTCTGATAGCAGTGGGTAGAGTTACTATACAGTCTGATAGCAGTTGGTAGAGTGGTGTTATACAGTCTGATAGCACTGGGTAGAGTGGTGTTATACAGTCTGATAGCAGTGGGTAGAGTTGTGTTATACAGTCTGATAGCAGTGGGTAGAGTTACTATACAGTCTGATATCAGTGGGTAGAGTGGTGTTATACAGTCTGATAGCAGTGGGTACAGTTACTATACAGTCTAATAGCAGTGGGTAGAGTGGTGTTATACAGTCTGATATAAGTGGGTAAAGGGGTGTTATACAGTCTGATAGCAGTGGGTAGAGTGGTGTTATACAGTCTGATAGCAGTGGGTAGCAGTGGGTAGAGTGGTGTTATACAGTCTGATAGCAGTGGGTAGGGTGGTGTTATACAGTCTGATAGAGGTGGGTAGAGTGGGGTTATACAGTCTGATAGCAGTGGGTAGAGTGGTGTTATACAGTCTGATAGCAGTGGGTAGAGTGGTGTTATACAGTCTGATAGCAGTGGGTAGAGTGGTGTTATACAGTCTGATAGCAATGGTTAGAGTTACTATACAGTCTAATAGCAGTGGTTAGAGTGGTGTTATACAGTCTGATAGCAGTGGGTAGAGTTACTATACAGTCTGATAGCAGTGGGTAGAGTTACTATACAGTCTGATAGCAGTGGGTAGAGTTACTATACAGTCTGATAGCAGTGGGTAGAGTGGTGTTATACAGTCTGATAGCAGTGGGTAGAGTTAATATACAGTCTAATAGCAGTGGGAAGAGTGGTGTTATACAGTCTGATAGCAGTGGGTAGAGTTACTACACAGTCTAATAGCAGTGGGTAGAGTGGTGTTATACAGTCTGATAGCAGTGGGTAGAGTTACTATACAGTCTGATAGCAGTGGGTAGAGTGATGTTATACAGTCTGATAGCAGTGGGTAGAGTGGTGTTATACAGTCTAATAGCAGTGGGTAGAGTGGTAGAGTGGTGTTATACAGTCTGATAGCAGTGGGTAGAGTGGTGTTATACAGTCTGATAGCAGTGGGTAGAGTTACTATACAGTCTGATAGCAGTGGGTAGAGTGGTGTTATACAGTCTGATAGCAGTGGGTAGAGTTACTATACAGTCTGATAGCAGTGGGTAGAGTGATGTTATACAGTCTGATAGCAGTGGGTATAGTGGTGTTATACAGTCTAATAGCAGTGGGTAGAGTTACTATACAGTCTGATAGCAGTGGGTAGAGTTACTATACAGTCTGATAGCAGTGGGTATAGTGGTGTTATACAGTCTGATAGCAGTGGGTAGAGTGGTGTTATACAGTCTGATATAAGTGGGTAGAGTGGTGTTATACAGTCTGATATCAGTGGGTAGAGTGGTGTTATACAGTCTGATAGCAGTGGGTAGAGTTACTATACAGTCTGATAGCAGTGGGTAGAGTGGTGTTATACGGTCTGATAGCAGTGGGTAGAGTGGTGTTATACAGTCTGAAAGCAGTGGGTAGAGTTACTATACAGTCTGATAGCAGTGGGTAGAGTTACTATACAGTCTGATAGCAGTGGGTAGAGTTACTATACAGTCTGATAGCAGTGGGTAGAGTGATGTTATACAGTCTGATAGCAGTGGGTAGAGTGGTGTTATAAAGTCTGATATAAGTGGGTAGAGTTACTACACAGTCTAATAGCAGTGGGTAGAGTGGTGTTATACAGTCTGATAGCAGTGGGTAGAGTTACTATACAGTCTGATAGCAGTGGGTAGAGTGGTGTTATACAGTCTGATAGCAGTGGGTAGAGTTACTATACAGTCTGATAGCAGTGGGTAGAGTGATGTTATACAGTCTGATAGCAGTGGGTAGAGTGGTGTTATACAGTCTAATAGCAGTGGGTAGAGTGGTAGAGTGGTGTTATACAGTCTGATAGCAGTGGGTAGAGTGGTGTTATACAGTCTGATAGCAGTGGGTAGAGTTACTATACAGTCTGATAGCAGTGGGTAGAGTGGTGTTATACAGTCTGATAGCAGTGGGTAGAGTTACTATACAGTCTGATAGCAGTGGGTAGAGTGATGTTATACAGTCTGATAGCAGTGGGTAGAGTGGTGTTATACAGTCTAATAGCAGTGGGTAGAGTTACTATACAGTCTGATAGCAGTGGGTAGAGTTACTATACAGTCTGATAGCAGTGGGTAGAGTGGTGTTATACAGTCTGATAGCAGTGGGTAGAGTGGTGTTATACAGTCTGATATAAGTGGGTAGAGTGGTGTTATACAGTCTGATATCAGTGGGTAGAGTGGTGTTATACAGTCTGATAGCAGTGGGTAGAGTTACTATACAGTCTGATAGCAGTGGGTAGAGTGGTGTTATACGGTCTGATAGCAGTGGGTAGAGTGGTGTTATACAGTCTGAAAGCAGTGGGTAGAGTTACTATACAGTCTGATAGCAGTGGGTAGAGTTACTATACAGTCTGATAGCAGTGGGTAGAGTTACTATACAGTCTGATAGCAGTGGGTAGAGTGATGTTATACAGTCTGATAGCAGTGGGTAGAGTGGTGTTATAAAGTCTGATATAAGTGGGTAGAGTTACTACACAGTCTAATAGCAGTGGGTAGAGTGGTGTTATACAGTCTGATAGCAGTGGGTAGAGTTACTATACAGTCTGATAGCAGTGGGTAGAGTGGTGTTATACAGTCTGATAGCAGTGGGTAGAGTTACTATACAGTCTGATAGCAGTGGGTAGAGTGATGTTATACAGTCTGATAGCAGTGGGTAGAGTGGTGTTATACAGTCTAATAGCAGTGGGTAGAGTGGTAGAGTGGTGTTATACAGTCTGATAGCAGTGGGTAGAGTGGTGTTATACAGTCTGATAGCAGTGGGTAGAGTTACTATACAGTCTGATAGCAGTGGGTAGAGTGGTGTTATACAGTCTGATAGCAGTGGGTAGAGTTACTATACAGTCTGATAGCAGTGGGTAGAGTGATGTTATACAGTCTGATAGCAGTGGGTAGAGTGGTGTTATACAGTCTAATAGCAGTGGGTAGAGTTACTATACAGTCTGATAGCAGTGGGTAGAGTTACTATACAGTCTGATAGCAGTGGGTAGAGTGGTGTTATACAGTCTGATAGCAGTGGGTAGAGTGGTGTTATACAGTCTGATATAAGTGGGTAGAGTGGTGTTATACAGTCTGATATCAGTGGGTAGAGTGGTGTTATACAGTCTGATAGCAGTGGGTAGAGTTACTATACAGTCTGATAGCAGTGGGTAGAGTGGTGTTATACGGTCTGATAGCAGTGGGTAGAGTGGTGTTATACAGTCTGAAAGCAGTGGGTAGAGTTACTATACAGTCTGATAGCAGTGGGTAGAGTTACTATACAGTCTGATAGCAGTGGGTAGAGTTACTATACAGTCTGATAGCAGTGGGTAGAGTGATGTTATACAGTCTGATAGCAGTGGGTAGAGTGGTGTTATAAAGTCTGATATAAGTGGGTAGAGTGGTGTTATACAGTCTGATATCAGTGGGTAGAGTGGTGTTATACAGTCTGATAGCAGTGGGTAGAGTTACTATACAGTCTGATAGCAGTGGGTAGAGTGGTGTTATACGGTCTGATAGCAGTGGGTAGAGTGGTGTTATACAGTCTGAAAGCAGTGGGTAGAGTTACTATACAGTCTGATAGCAGTGGGTAGAGTTACTATACAGTCTGATAGCAGTGGGTAGAGTGGTGTTATACAGTCTGATAGCAGTGGGTAGAGTTACTATACAGTCTAATAGCAGTGGGAAGAGTGGTGTTATACAGTCTGATAGCAGTGGGTAGAGTTAATATACAGTCTAATAGCAGTGGGAAGAGTGGTGTTATACAGTCTGATAGCAGTGGGTAGAGTTACTACACAGTCTAATAGCAGTGGGTAGAGTGGTGTTATACAGTCTGATAGCAGTGGGTAGAGTTACTATACAGTCTGATAGCAGTGGGTAGAGTGGTGTTATACAGTCTGATAGCAGTGGGTAGAGTTACTATACAGTCTGATAGCAGTGGGTAGAGTGATGTTATACAGTCTGATAGCAGTGGGTAGAGTGGTGTTATACAGTCTAATAGCAGTGGGTAGAGTGGTAGAGTGGTGTTATACAGTCTGATAGCAGTGGGTAGAGTGGTGTTATACAGTCTGATAGCAGTGGGTAGAGTTACTATACAGTCTGATAGCAGTGGGTAGAGTGGTGTTATACAGTCTGATAGCAGTGGGTAGAGTTACTATACAGTCTGATAGCAGTGGGTAGAGTGATGTTATACAGTCTGATAGCAGTGGGTAGAGTGGTGTTATACAGTCTAATAGCAGTGGGTAGAGTTACTATACAGTCTGATAGCAGTGGGTAGAGTTACTATACAGTCTGATAGCAGTGGGTAGAGTGGTGTTATACAGTCTGATAGCAGTGGGTAGAGTGGTGTTATACAGTCTGATATAAGTGGGTAGAGTGGTGTTATACAGTCTGATATCAGTGGGTAGAGTGGTGTTATACAGTCTGATAGCAGTGGGTAGAGTTACTATACAGTCTGATAGCAGTGGGTAGAGTGGTGTTATATGGTCTGATAGCAGTGGGTAGAGTGGTGTTATACAGTCTGAAAGCAGTGGGTAGAGTTACTATACAGTCTGATAGCAGTGGGTAGAGTTACTATACAGTCTGATAGCAGTGGGTAGAGTTACTATACAGTCTGATAGCAGTGGGTAGAGTGATGTTATACAGTCTGATAGCAGTGGGTAGAGTGGTGTTATAAAGTCTGATATAAGTGGGTAGAGTGGTGTTATACAGTCTGATATCAGTGGGTAGAGTGGTGTTATACAGTCTGATAGCAGTGGGTAGAGTTACTATACAGTCTGATAGCAGTGGGTAGAGTGGTGTTATACGGTCTGATAGCAGTGGGTAGAGTGGTGTTATACAGTCTGAAAGCAGTGGGTAGAGTTACTATACAGTCTGATAGCAGTGGGTAGAGTTACTATACAGTCTGATAGCAGTGGGTAGAGTGGTGTTATACAGTCTGATAGCAGTGGTAGAGTTACTATACAGTCTAATAGCAGTGGGAAGAGTGGTGTTATACAGTCTGATAGCAGTGGGTAGAGTTAATATACAGTCTAATAGCAGTGGGAAGAGTGGTGTTATACAGTCTGATAGCAGTGGGTAGAGTTACTACACAGTCTAATAGCAGTGGGTAGAGTGGTGTTATACAGTCTGATAGCAGTGGGTAGAGTTACTATACAGTCTGATAGCAGTGGGTAGAGTGGTGTTATACAGTCTGATAGCAGTGGGTAGAGTTACTATACAGTCTGATAGCAGTGGGTAGAGGATGTTATACAGTCTGATAGCAGTGGGTAGAGTGGTGTTATACAGTCTAATAGCAGTGGGTAGAGTGGTAGAGTGGTGTTATACAGTCTGATAGCAGTGGGTAGAGTGGTGTTATACAGTCTGATAGCAGTGGGTAGAGTTACTATACAGTCTGATAGCAGTGGGTAGAGTGGTGTTATACAGTCTGATAGCAGTGGGTAGAGTTACTATACAGTCTGATAGCAGTGGGTAGAGTGATGTTATACAGTCTGATAGCAGTGGGTAGAGTGGTGTTATACAGTCTAATAGCAGTGGGTAGAGTTACTATACAGTCTGATAGCAGTGGGTAGAGTTACTATACAGTCTGATAGCAGTGGGTAGAGTGGTGTTATACAGTCTGATAGCAGTGGGTAGAGTGGTGTTATACAGTCTGATATAAGTGGGTAGAGTGGTGTTATACAGTCTGATATCAGTGGGTAGAGTGGTGTTATACAGTCTGATAGCAGTGGGTAGAGTTACTATACAGTCTGATAGCAGTGGGTAGAGTGGTGTTATATGGTCTGATAGCAGTGGGTAGAGTGGTGTTATACAGTCTGAAAGCAGTGGGTAGAGTTACTATACAGTCTGATAGCAGTGGGTAGAGTTACTATACAGTCTGATAGCAGTGGGTAGAGTTACTATACAGTCTGATAGCAGTGGGTAGAGTGATGTTATACAGTCTGATAGCAGTGGGTAGAGTGGTGTTATAAAGTCTGATATAAGTGGGTAGAGTGGTGTTATACAGTCTGATATCAGTGGGTAGAGTGGTGTTATACAGTCTGATAGCAGTGGGTAGAGTTACTATACAGTCTGATAGCAGTGGGTAGAGTGGTGTTATACGGTCTGATAGCAGTGGGTAGAGTGGTGTTATACAGTCTGAAAGCAGTGGGTAGAGTTACTATACAGTCTGATAGCAGTGGGTTATACAGTCTGATAGCAGTGGGTAGAGTGGTGTTATACAGTCTATACAGTGGGTAGAGTTACTGTCTAATAGCAGTGGGAAGAGTGGTGTTATACAGTCTGATAGCAGTGGGTAGAGTTAATATACAGTCTAATAGCAGTGGGAAGAGTGGTGTTATACAGTCTGATAGCAGTGGGTAGAGTTACTACACAGTCTAATAGCAGTGGGTAGAGTGGTGTTATACAGTCTGATAGCAGTGGGTAGAGTTACTATACAGTCTGATAGCAGTGGGTAGAGTGGTGTTATACAGTCTGATAGCAGTGGGTAGAGTTACTATACAGTCTGATAGCAGTGGGTAGAGTGATGTTATACAGTCTGATAGCAGTGGGTAGAGTGGTGTTATACAGTCTAATAGCAGTGGGTAGAGTGGTAGAGTGGTGTTATACAGTCTGATAGCAGTGGGTAGAGTGGTGTTATACAGTCTGATAGCAGTGGGTAGAGTTACTATACAGTCTGATAGCAGTGGGTAGAGTGGTGTTATACAGTCTGATAGCAGTGGGTAGAGTTACTATACAGTCTGATAGCAGTGGGTAGAGTGATGTTATACAGTCTGATAGCAGTGGGTAGAGTGGTGTTATACAGTCTAATAGCAGTGGGTAGAGTTACTATACAGTCTGATAGCAGTGGGTAGAGTTACTATACAGTCTGATAGCAGTGGGTAGAGTGGTGTTATACAGTCTGATAGCAGTGGGTAGAGTGGTGTTATACAGTCTGATATAAGTGGGTAGAGTGGTGTTATACAGTCTGATATCAGTGGGTAGAGTGGTGTTATACAGTCTGATAGCTGTGGGTAGAGTTACTATACAGTCTGATAGCAGTGGGTAGAGTGGTGTTATACGGTCTGATAGCAGTGGGTAGAGTGGTGTTATACAGTCTGAAAGCAGTGGGTAGAGTTACTATACAGTCTGATAGCAGTGGGTAGAGTTACTATACAGTCTGATAGCAGTGGGTAGAGTTACTATACAGTCTGATAGCAGTGGGTTGATGTTATAAAGTCTGATAGCAGTGGGTAGAGTGGTGTTATAAAGTCTGATATAAGTGGGTAGAGTGGTGTTATACAGTCTGATATCAGTGGGTAGAGTGGTGTTATACAGTCTGATAGCAGTGGGTAGAGTTACTATACAGTCTGATAGCAGTGGGTAGAGTGGTGTTATACGGTCTGATAGCAGTGGGTAGAGTGGTGTTATACAGTCTGAAAGCAGTGGGTAGAGTTACTATACAGTCTGATAGCAGTGGGTAGAGTTACTATACAGTCTGATAGCAGTGGGTAGAGTGGTGTTATACAGTCTGATAGCAGTGGGTAGAGTTACTATACAGTCTAATAGCAGTGGGAAGAGTGGTGTTATACAGTCTGATAGCAGTGGGTAGAGTTACTATACAGTCTAATAGCAGTGGGTAGAGTGGTGTTATACAGTCTGATAGCAGTGGGTAGAGTGGTGTTATACAGTCTGATAGCAGTGGGTAGAGTGGTGTTATACAGTCTGATAGCAGTGGGTAGAGTTACTATACAGTCTGATAGCAGTGGGTAGAGTGGTGTTATACAGTCTGATAGCAGTGGGTAGAGTGGTGTTATACAGTCTGATAGCAGTGGGTAAAGTGGTGTTATACAGTCTGATATCAGTGGGTAGAGTGGTGTTGTACAGTCTGATAGCAGTGGGTAGAGTGTTGTTATACAGTCTGATAGCAGTGGGTAGAGTGGTGAATTATAGTCTGATAGCAGTGGGTAGAGTTACTATACAGTCTGATAGCAGTTTGTAGAGTTACTATACAGTCTGATAGCAGTGGGTAGAGTTACTTTACAGTCTAATAGCAGTGGGTAGAGTTACTATACAGTCTGATAGCAGTGGGTAGAGTGGTGTTATACAGTCTGATAGCAGTGGGTAGAGTTACTATACAGTCTAATAGCAGTGGGTAGAGTGGTGTTATACAGTCTGATAGCAGTGGGTAGAGTTACTATACAGTCTAATAGCAGTGGGAAGAGTGGTGTTATACAGTCTGATAGCAGTGGGTAGAGTTAATATACAGTCTAATAGCAGTGGGAAGAGTGGTGTTATACAGTCTGATAGCAGTGGGTAGAGTTACTACACAGTCTAATAGCAGTGGGTAGAGTGGTGTTATACAGTCTGATAGCAGTGGGTAGAGTTACTATACAGTCTGATAGCAGTGGGTAGAGTGGTGTTATACAGTCTGATAGCAGTGGGTAGAGTTACTATACAGTCTGATAGCAGTGGGTAGAGTGATGTTATACAGTCTGATAGCAGTGGGTAGAGTGGTGTTATACAGTCTAATAGCAGTGGGTAGAGTGGTAGAGTGGTGTTATACAGTCTGATAGCAGTGGGTAGAGTGGTGTTATAGTCTGATAGCAGTGGGTAGAGTTACTATACAGTCTGATAGCAGTGGGTAGAGTGGTGTTATACAGTCTGATAGCAGTGGGTAGAGTTACTATACAGTCTGATAGCAGTGGGTAGAGTGATGTTATACAGTCTGATAGCAGTGGGTAGAGTGGTGTTATACAGTCTAATAGCAGTGGGTAGAGTTACTATACAGTCTGATAGCAGTGGGTAGAGTTACTATACAGTCTGATAGCAGTGGGTAGAGTGGTGTTATACAGTCTGATAGCAGTGGGTAGAGTGGTGTTATACAGTCTGATATAAGTGGGTAGAGTGGTGTTATACAGTCTGATATCAGTGGGTAGAGTGGTGTTATACAGTCTGATAGCAGTGGGTAGAGTTACTATACAGTCTGATAGCAGTGGGTAGAGTGGTGTTATACGGTCTGATAGCAGTGGGTAGAGTGGTGTTATACAGTCTGAAAGCAGTGGGTAGAGTTACTATACAGTCTGATAGCAGTGGGTAGAGTTACTATACAGTCTGATAGCAGTGGGTAGAGTTACTATACAGTCTGATAGCAGTGGGTAGAGTGATGTTATACAGTCTGATAGCAGTGGGTAGAGTGGTGTTATAAGTCTGATATAAGTGGGTAGAGTGGTGTTATACAGTCTGATATCAGTGGGTAGAGTGGTGTTATACAGTCTGATAGCAGTGGGTAGAGTTACTATACAGTCTGATAGCAGTGGGTAGAGTGGTGTTATACGGTCTGATAGCAGTGGGTAGAGTGGTGTTATACAGTCTGAAAGCAGTGGGTAGAGTTACTATACAGTCTGATAGCAGTGGGTAGAGTTACTATACAGTCTGATAGCAGTGGGTAGAGTGGTGTTATACAGTCTGATAGCAGTGGGTAGAGTTACTATACAGTCTAATAGCAGTGGGAAGAGTGGTGTTATACAGTCTGATAGCAGTGGGTAGAGTTAATATACAGTCTAATAGCAGTGGGAAGAGTGGTGTTATACAGTCTGATAGCAGTGGGTAGAGTTACTACACAGTCTAATAGCAGTGGGTAGAGTGGTGTTATACAGTCTGATAGCAGTGGGTAGAGTTACTATACAGTCTGATAGCAGTGGGTAGAGTGGTGTTATACAGTCTGATAGCAGTGGGTAGAGTTACTATACAGTCTGATAGCAGTGGGTAGAGTGATGTTATACAGTCTGATAGCAGTGGGTAGAGTGGTGTTATACAGTCTAATAGCAGTGGGTAGAGTGGTAGGTGTTATACAGTCTGATAGCAGTGGGTAGAGTGGTGTTATACAGTCTGATAGCAGTGGGTAGAGTTACTATACAGTCTGATAGCAGTGGGTAGAGTGGTGTTATACAGTCTGATAGCAGTGGGTAGAGTTACTATACAGTCTGATAGCAGTGGGTAGAGTGATGTTATACAGTCTGATAGCAGTGGGTAGAGTGGTGTTATACAGTCTAATAGCAGTGGGTAGAGTTACTATACAGTCTGATAGCAGTGGGTAGAGTTACTATACAGTCTGATAGCAGTGCGTAGAGTGGTGTTATACAGTCTGATAGCAGTGGGTAGAGTGGTGTTATACAGTCTGATATAAGTGGGTAGAGTGGTGTTATACAGTCTGATATCAGTGGGTAGAGTGGTGTTATACAGTCTGATAGCTGTGGGTAGAGTTACTATACAGTCTGATAGCAGTGGGTAGAGTGGTGTTATACAGTCTGATAGCAGTGGGTAGAGTTACTACACAGTCTAATAGCAGTGGGTAGAGTGGTGTTATACAGTCTGATAGCAGTGGGTAGAGTTACTATACAGTCTGATAGCAGTGGGTAGAGTGGTGTTATACAGTCTGATAGCAGTGGGTAGAGTTACTATACAGTCTGATAGCAGTGGGTAGAGTGATGTTATACAGTCTGATAGCAGTGGGTAGAGTGGTGTTATACAGTCTAATAGCAGTGGGTAGAGTGGTAGAGTGGTGTTATACAGTCTGATAGCAGTGGGTAGAGTGGTGTTATACAGTCTGATAGCAGTGGGTAGAGTTACTATACAGTCTGATAGCAGTGGGTAGAGTGGTGTTATACAGTCTGATAGCAGTGGGTAGAGTTACTATACAGTCTGATAGCAGTGGGTAGAGTGATGTTATACAGTCTGATAGCAGTGGGTAGAGTGGTGTTATACAGTCTAATAGCAGTGGGTAGAGTTACTATACAGTCTGATAGCAGTGGGTAGAGTTACTATACAGTCTGATAGCAGTGCGTAGAGTGGTGTTATACAGTCTGATAGCAGTGGGTAGAGTGGTGTTATACAGTCTGATATAAGTGGGTAGAGTGGTGTTATACAGTCTGATATCAGTGGGTAGAGTGGTGTTATACAGTCTGATAGCTGTGGGTAGAGTTACTATACAGTCTGATAGCAGTGGGTAGAGTGGTGTTATACGGTCTGATAGCAGTGGGTAGAGTGGTGTTATACAGTCTGAAAGCAGTGGGTAGAGTTACTATACAGTCTTATAGCAGTGGGTAGAGTTACTATACAGTCTGATAGCAGTGGGTAGAGTTACTATACAGGATAGCAGTGGGTAGAGTGATGTTATACAGTCTGATAGCAGTGGGTAGAGTGGTGTTATACAGTCTGATAGCAGTGGGTAGAGTTACTATACAGTCTGATAGCAGTGGGTAGAGGGTGTTATACAGTCTGATAGCAGTGGGTAGAGTTACTATACAGTCTGATAGCAGTGGGTAGAGTGATGTTATACAGTCTGATAGCAGTGGGTAGAGTGGTGTTATACAGTCTAATAGCAGTGGGTAGAGTTACTATACAGTCTGATAGCAGTGGGTAGAGTTACTATACAGTCTGATAGCAGTGGGTAGAGTGGTGTTATACAGTCTGATAGCAGTGGGTAGAGTGGTGTTATACAGTCTGATATAAGTGGGTAGAGTGGTGTTATACAGTCTGATATCAGTGGGTAGAGTGGTGTTATACAGTCTGATAGCTGTGGGTAGAGTTACTATACAGTCTGATAGCAGTGGGTAGAGTGGTGTTATACGGTCTGATAGCAGTGGGTAGAGTGGTGTTATACAGTCTGAAAGCAGTGGGTAGAGTTACTATACAGTCTTATAGCAGTGGGTAGAGTTACTATACAGTCTGATAGCAGTGGGTAGAGTTACTATACAGTCTGATAGCAGTGGGTAGAGTGATGTTATACAGTCTGATAGCAGTGGGTAGAGTGGTGTTATAAAGTCTGATATAAGTGGGTAGAGTGGTGTTATACAGTCTGATATCAGTGGGTAGAGTGGTGTTATACGGTCTGATAGCAGTGGGTAGAGTTACTATACAGTCTGATAGCAGTGGGTAGAGTGGTGTTATACGGTCTGATAGCAGTGGGTAGAGTGGTGTTATACAGTCTGAAAGCAGTGGGTAGAGTTACTATACAGTCTGATAGCAGTGGGTAGAGTTACTATACAGTCTGATAGCGGTGGGTAGAGTGGTGTTATACAGTCTGATAGCAGTGGGTAGAGTTACTATACAGTCTAATAGCAGTGGGAAGAGTGGTGTTATACAGTCTGATAGCAGTGGGTAGAGTTACTACACAGTCTAATAGCAGTGGGTAGAGTGGTGTTATACAGTCTGATAGCAGTGGGTAGAGTGGTGTTATACCGTCTGATAGCAGTGGGTAGAGTGGTGTTATACAGTCTGATAGCAGTGGGTAGAGTTACTATACAGTCTGATAGCAGTGGGTAGAGTGGTGTTATACAGTCTGATAGCAGTGGGTAGAGTGGTGTTATACAGTCTGATAGCAGTGGGTAAAGTGGTGTTATACAGTCTGATATCAGTGGGTAGAGTGGTGTTGTACAGTCTGATAGCAGTGGGTAGAGTGTTGTTATACAGTCTGATAGCAGTGGGTAGGTGGTGAATTATAGTCTGATAGCAGTGGGTAGAGTTACTATACAGTCTGATAGCAGTTTGTAGAGTTACTATACAGTCTGATAGCAGTGGGTAGAGTTACTTTACAGTCTAATAGCAGTGGGTAGAGTTACTATACAGTCTGATAGCAGTGGGTAGAGTGGTGTTATACAGTCTGATAGCAGTGGGTAGAGTTACTATACAGTCTAATAGCAGTGGGTAGAGTGGTGTTATACCGTCTGATAGCAGTGGGTAGAGTGGTGTTATACAGTCTGATAGCAGTGGGTAGAGTTACTATACAGTCTGATAGAGGTGGGTAGAGTGGTGTTATACAGTCTGATAGCAGTGGGTAGAGTGGTGTTATACAGTCTGATAGCAGTGGGTAGAGTTACTATACAGTCTGATAGAGGTGGGTAGAGTGGTGTTATACAGTCTGATAGCAGTGGGTAGAGTGGTGTTATACAGTCTGATAGCAGTGGGTAAAGTGGTGTTATACAGTCTGATATCAGTGGGTAGAGTGTTGTTATACAGTCTGATAGCAGTGGGTAGAGTGGTGTTATACAGTCTGATAGCAGTGGGTAGAGTGGTGAATTATAGTCTGATAGCAGTGGGTAGAGTTACTATACAGTCTGATAGCAGTGGGTAGAGTTACTATACAGTCTGATAGCAGTGGGTAGAGTTACTTTACAGTCTAATAGCAGTGGGTAGAGTTACTATACAGTCTGATAGCAGTGGGTAGAGTGGTGTTATACAGTCTGATGTCAGTGGGTAGAGTTACTATACAGTCTAATAGCAGTGGGTAGAGTGGTGTTATACAGTCTGATAGCAGTGGGTAGAGTTACTATACAGTCTGGTAGCAGTGGGTAGAGTGGTGTTATACAGTCTGATAGCAGTGGGTAGGGTGGTGTTATACAGTCTGATAGAGGTGGGTAGAGTGGTGTTATACAGTCTGATAGCAGTAGGTAGAGTGGTGTTATACAGTCTGATAGCAGTGGGTAGAGTGGTGTTATACAGTCTGATAGTAGTGGGTAGAGTGGTGTTATACAGTCTGATAGCAGTGGGTGGAGTGGTGTTATACAGTCTGATAGCACTGGGTAGAGTGGTGTTATACAGTCTAATAGCAGTGGGTAGAGTGGTGTTATACAGTCTGATAGCAGTGGGTAGAGTTACTATACAGTCTGCTGGCAGTTGGTAGAGTGGTGTTATACAGTCTGATAGCAGTGGGTAGAGTGGTGTTATACAGTCTGATAGCACTGGGTAGAGTGGTGTTATACAGTCTGATAGCACTGGGTAGAGTGGTGTTATACAATCTAATGGCAGTGGGTAGAGTGGTGTTATACAGTCTGATAGCAGTGGGTAGAGTTACTATACAGTCTGATAGCAGTGGGTAGAGTGGTGTTATACAGTCTGATAGCAGTGGGTACAGTTACTATACAGTCTAATAGCAGTGGGTAGAGTGGTGTTATACAGTCTGATATAAGTGGGTAAAGGGGTGTTATACAGTCTGATAGCAGTGGGTAGAGTGGTGTTATACAGTCTGATAGCAGTGGGTAGCAGTGGGTAGAGTGGTGTTATACAGTCTGATAGCAGTGGTAGGGTGGTGTTATACAGTCTGATAGAGGTGGGTAGAGTGGTGTTATACAGTCTGATAGCAGTAGGTAGAGTGGTGTTATACAGTCTGATAGCAGTGGGTAGAGTGGTGTTATACAGTCTGATAGTAGTGGGTAGAGTGGTGTTATACAGTCTGATAGCAGTGGGTAGGAGTGGTGTTATACAGTCTGATAGCACTGGGTAGAGTGGTGTTATACAGTCTAATGGCAGTGGGTAGAGTGGTGTTATACAGTCTGATAGCAGTTGGTAGAGTTACTATACAGTCTGATAGCAGTTGGTAGAGTGGTGTTTTACAGTCTAATAGCAGTGGGAAGAGTGGTGTTATACAGTCTGATAGCAGTGGGTAGAGTGGTGTTATACAGTCTGATAGCAGTGGGTAGAGTGGTGAATTATAGTCTGATAGCAGTGGGTAGAGTTACTATACAGTCTGATAGCAGTGGGTAGAGTTACTATACAGTCTGATAGCAGTGGGTAGAGTTACTTTACAGTCTAATAGCAGTGGGTAGAGTTACTATACAGTCTGATAGCAGTGGGTAGAGTGGTGTTATACAGTCTGATATCAGTGGGTAGAGTTACTATACAGTCTAATAGCAGTGGGTAGAGTGGTGTTATACAGTCTGATAGCAGTGGGTAGAGTTACTATACAGTCTGGTAGCAGTGGGTAGAGTGGTGTTATACAGTCTGATAGTAGTGGGTAGAGTGGTGTTATACAGTCTGATAGCAGTGGGTGGAGTGGTGTTATACAGTCTGATAGCACTGGGTAGAGTGGTGTTATACAGTCTAATAGCAGTGGGTAGAGTGGTGTTATACAGTCTGATAGCAGTGGGTAGAGTTACTATACAGTCTGCTGGCAGTTGGTAGAGTGGTGTTATACAGTCTGATAGCACTGGGTAGAGTGGTGTTATACAGTCTAATGGCAGTGGGTAGAGTGGTGTTATACAGTCTGAAAGCAGTGGGTAGAGTGGTACTATACAGTCTGATAGCAGTTGGTAGAGTGGTGTTATACAGTCTGATAGCACTGGGTAGTGGTGTTATACAGTCTGATAGCAGTGGGTAGGGTGGTTATACAGTCTGATAGCAGTGGTAGAGTTGATATACAGTCTGATAGCAGTGGGTAGAGTGGTGTTATACAGTCTGATAGCAGTGGGTAGAGTTACTATACAGTCTGATATCAGTGGGTAGAGTGGTGTTATACAGTCTGATAGCAGTGGGTACAGTTACTATACAGTCTAATAACAGTGGGTAGAGTGGTGTTATACAGTCTGATATAAGTGGGTAAAGGGGTTTTATACAGTCTGATAGCAGTGGGTAGAGTGGTGTTATACAGTCTGATAGCAGTGGGTAGAGTTACTATACAGTCTGATAGCAGTGGGTAGAGTTACTATACAGTCTGATAGCAGTGCGTAGAGTGGTGTTATACAGTCTGATAGCAGTGGGTAGAGTGGTGTTATACAGTCTGATATAAGTGGGTAGAGTGGTGTTATACAGTCTGATATCAGTGGGTAGAGTGGTGTTATACAGTCTGATAGCTGTGGGTAGAGTTACTATACAGTCTGATAGCAGTGGGTAGAGTGGTGTTATACAGTCTGATAGCAGTGGGTAGAGTTACTACACAGTCTAATAGCAGTGGGTAGAGTGGTGTTATACAGTCTGATAGCAGTGGGTAGAGTTACTATACAGTCTGATAGCAGTGGGTAGAGTGGTGTTATACAGTCTGATAGCAGTGGGTAGAGTTACTATACAGTCTGATAGCAGTGGGTAGAGTGATGTTATACAGTCTGATAGCAGTGGGTAGAGTGGTGTTATACAGTCTAATAGCAGTGGGTAGAGTGGTAGAGTGGTGTTATACAGTCTGATAGCAGTGGGTAGAGTGGTGTTATACAGTCTGATAGCAGTGGGTAGAGTTACTATACAGTCTGATAGCAGTGGGTAGAGTGGTGTTATACAGTCTGATAGCAGTGGGTAGAGTTACTATACAGTCTGATAGCAGTGGGTAGAGTGATGTTATACAGTCTGATAGCAGTGGGTAGAGTGGTGTTATACAGTCTAATAGCAGTGGGTAGAGTTACTATACAGTCTGATAGCAGTGGGTAGAGTTACTATACAGTCTGATAGCAGTGCGTAGAGTGGTGTTATACAGTCTGATAGCAGTGGGTAGAGTGGTGTTATACAGTCTGATATAAGTGGGTAGAGTGGTGTTATACAGTCTGATATCAGTGGGTAGAGTGGTGTTATACAGTCTGATAGCTGTGGGTAGAGTTACTATACAGTCTGATAGCAGTGGGTAGAGTGGTGTTATACGGTCTGATAGCAGTGGGTAGAGTGGTGTTATACAGTCTGAAAGCAGTGGGTAGAGTTACTATACAGTCTTATAGCAGTGGGTAGAGTTACTATACAGTCTGATAGCAGTGGGTAGAGTTACTATACAGTCTGATAGCAGTGGGTAGAGTGATGTTATACAGTCTGATAGCAGTGGGTAGAGTGGTGTTATACAGTCTGATAGCAGTGGGTAGAGTTACTATACAGTCTGATAGCAGTGGGTAGAGTGGTGTTATACAGTCTGATAGCAGTGGGTAGAGTTACTATACAGTCTGATAGCAGTGGGTAGAGTGATGTTATACAGTCTGATAGCAGTGGGTAGAGTGGTGTTATACAGTCTAATAGCAGTGGGTAGAGTTACTATACAGTCTGATAGCAGTGGGTAGAGTTACTATACAGTCTGATAGCAGTGCGTAGAGTGGTGTTATACAGTCTGATAGCAGTGGGTAGAGTGGTGTTATACAGTCTGATATAAGTGGGTAGAGTGGTGTTATACAGTCTGATATCAGTGGGTAGAGTGGTGTTATACAGTCTGATAGCTGTGGGTAGAGTTACTATACAGTCTGATAGCAGTGGGTAGAGTGGTGTTATACGGTCTGATAGCAGTGGGTAGAGTGGTGTTATACAGTCTGAAAGCAGTGGGTAGAGTTACTATACAGTCTTATAGCAGTGGGTAGAGTTACTATACAGTCTGATAGCAGTGGGTAGAGTTACTATACAGTCTGATAGCAGTGGGTAGAGTGATGTTATACAGTCTGATAGCAGTGGGTAGAGTGGTGTTATAAAGTCTGATATAAGTGGGTAGAGTGGTGTTATACAGTCTGATATCAGTGGGTAGAGTGGTGTTATACGGTCTGATAGCAGTGGGTAGAGTTACTATACAGTCTGATAGCAGTGGGTAGAGTGGTGTTATACGGTCTGATAGCAGTGGGTAGAGTGGTGTTATACAGTCTGAAAGCAGTGGGTAGAGTTACTATACAGTCTGATAGCAGTGGGTAGAGTTACTATACAGTCTGATAGCGGTGGGTAGAGTGGTGTTATACAGTCTGATAGCAGTGGGTAGAGTTACTATACAGTCTAATAGCAGTGGGAAGAGTGGTGTTATACAGTCTGATAGCAGTGGGTAGAGTTACTACACAGTCTAATAGCAGTGGGTAGAGTGGTGTTATACAGTCTGATAGCAGTGGGTAGAGTGGTGTTATACCGTCTGATAGCAGTGGGTAGAGTGGTGTTATACAGTCTGATAGCAGTGGGTAGAGTTACTATACAGTCTGATAGCAGTGGGTAGAGTGGTGTTATACAGTCTGATAGCAGTGGGTAGAGTGGTGTTATACAGTCTGATAGCAGTGGGTAAAGTGGTGTTATACAGTCTGATATCAGTGGGTAGAGTGGTGTTGTACAGTCTGATAGCAGTGGGTAGAGTGTTGTTATACAGTCTGATAGCAGTGGGTAGAGTGGTGAATTATAGTCTGATAGCAGTGGGTAGAGTTACTATACAGTCTGATAGCAGTTTGTAGAGTTACTATACAGTCTGATAGCAGTGGGTAGAGTTACTTTACAGTCTAATAGCAGTGGGTAGAGTTACTATACAGTCTGATAGCAGTGGGTAGAGTGGTGTTATACAGTCTGATAGCAGTGGGTAGAGTTACTATACAGTCTAATAGCAGTGGGTAGAGTGGTGTTATACCGTCTGATAGCAGTGGGTAGAGTGGTGTTATACAGTCTGATAGCAGTGGGTAGAGTTACTATACAGTCTGATAGAGGTGGGTAGAGTGGTGTTATACAGTCTGATAGCAGTGGGTAGAGTGGTGTTATACAGTCTGATAGCAGTGGGTAGAGTTACTATACAGTCTGATAGAGGTGGGTAGAGTGGTGTTATACAGTCTGATAGCAGTGGGTAGAGTGGTGTTATACAGTCTGATAGCAGTGGGTAAAGTGGTGTTATACAGTCTGATATCAGTGGGTAGAGTGTTGTTATACAGTCTGATAGCAGTGGGTAGAGTGGTGTTATACAGTCTGATAGCAGTGGGTAGAGTGGTGAATTATAGTCTGATAGCAGTGGGTAGAGTTACTATACAGTCTGATAGCAGTGGGTAGAGTTACTATACAGTCTGATAGCAGTGGGTAGAGTTACTTTACAGTCTAATAGCAGTGGGTAGAGTTACTATACAGTCTGATAGCAGTGGGTAGAGTGGTGTTATACAGTCTGATGTCAGTGGGTAGAGTTACTATACAGTCTAATAGCAGTGGGTAGAGTGGTGTTATACAGTCTGATAGCAGTGGGTAGAGTTACTATACAGTCTGGTAGCAGTGGGTAGAGTGGTGTTATACAGTCTGATAGCAGTGGGTAGGGTGGTGTTATACAGTCTGATAGAGGTGGGTAGAGTGGTGTTATACAGTCTGATAGCAGTAGGTAGAGTGGTGTTATACAGTCTGATAGCAGTGGGTAGAGTGGTGTTATACAGTCTGATAGTAGTGGGTAGAGTGGTGTTATACAGTCTGATAGCAGTGGGTGGAGTGGTGTTATACAGTCTGATAGCACTGGGTAGAGTGGTGTTATACAGTCTAATAGCAGTGGGTAGAGTGGTGTTATACAGTCTGATAGCAGTGGGTAGAGTTACTATACAGTCTGCTGGCAGTTGGTAGAGTGGTGTTATACAGTCTGATAGCAGTGGGTAGAGTGGTGTTATACAGTCTGATAGCACTGGGTAGAGTGGTGTTATACAGTCTGATAGCACTGGGTAGAGTGGTGTTATACAATCTAATGGCAGTGGGTAGAGTGGTGTTATACAGTCTGATAGCAGTGGGTAGAGTTACTATACAGTCTGATAGCAGTGGGTAGAGTGGTGTTATACAGTCTGATAGCAGTGGGTACAGTTACTATACAGTCTAATAGCAGTGGGTAGAGTGGTGTTATACAGTCTGATATAAGTGGGTAAAGGGGTGTTATACAGTCTGATAGCAGTGGGTAGAGTGGTGTTATACAGTCTGATAGCAGTGGGTAGCAGTGGGTAGAGTGGTGTTATACAGTCTGATAGCAGTGTGTAGGGTGGTGTTATACAGTCTGATAGAGGTGGGTAGAGTGGTGTTATACAGTCTGATAGCAGTAGGTAGAGTGGTGTTATACAGTCTGATAGCAGTGGGTAGAGTGGTGTTATACAGTCTGATAGTAGTGGGTAGAGTGGTGTTATACAGTCTGATAGCAGTGGGTGGAGTGGTGTTATACAGTCTGATAGCACTGGGTAGAGTGGTGTTATACAGTCTAATGGCAGTGGGTAGAGTGGTGTTATACAGTCTGATAGCAGTTGGTAGAGTTACTATACAGTCTGATAGCAGTTGGTAGAGTGGTGTTTTACAGTCTAATAGCAGTGGGAAGAGTGGTGTTATACAGTCTGATAGCAGTGGGTAGAGTGGTGTTATACAGTCTGATAGCAGTGGGTAGAGTGGTGAATTATAGTCTGATAGCAGTGGGTAGAGTTACTATACAGTCTGATAGCAGTGGGTAGAGTTACTATACAGTCTGATAGCAGTGGGTAGAGTTACTTTACAGTCTAATAGCAGTGGGTAGAGTTACTATACAGTCTGATAGCAGTGGGTAGAGTGGTGTTATACAGTCTGATATCAGTGGGTAGAGTTACTATACAGTCTAATAGCAGTGGGTAGAGTGGTGTTATACAGTCTGATAGCAGTGGGTAGAGTTACTATACAGTCTGGTAGCAGTGGGTAGAGTGGTGTTATACAGTCTGATAGTAGTGGGTAGAGTGGTGTTATACAGTCTGATAGCAGTGGGTGGAGTGGTGTTATACAGTCTGATAGCACTGGGTAGAGTGGTGTTATACAGTCTAATAGCAGTGGGTAGAGTGGTGTTATACAGTCTGATAGCAGTGGGTAGAGTTACTATACAGTCTGCTGGCAGTTGGTAGAGTGGTGTTATACAGTCTGATAGCACTGGGTAGAGTGGTGTTATACAGTCTAATGGCAGTGGGTAGAGTGGTGTTATACAGTCTGAAAGCAGTGGGTAGAGTTACTATACAGTCTGATAGCAGTTGGTAGAGTGGTGTTATACAGTCTGATAGCACTGGGTAGAGTGGTGTTATACAGTCTGATAGCAGTGGGTAGGGTGGTGTTATACAGTCTGATAGCAGTGGGTAGAGTGGTGATATACAGTCTGATAGCAGTGGGTAGAGTGGTGTTATACAGTCTGATAGCAGTGGGTAGAGTTACTATACAGTCTGATATCAGTGGGTAGAGTGGTGTTATACAGTCTGATAGCAGTGGGTACAGTTACTATACAGTCTAATAACAGTGGGTAGAGTGGTGTTATACAGTCTGATATAAGTGGGTAAAGGGGTTTTATACAGTCTGATAGCAGTGGGTAGAGTGGTGTTATACAGTCTGATAGCAGTGGGTAGCAGTGGGTAGAGTGGTGTTATACAGTCTGATAGCAGTGTGTAGGGTGGTGTTATACAGTCTGATAGAGGTGGGTAGAGTGGTGTTATACAGTCTGATAGCAGTAGGTAGAGTGGTGTTATACAGTCTGATAGCAGTGGGTAGAGTGGTGTTATACAGTCTGATAGTAGTGGGTAGAGTGGTGTTATACAGTCTGATAGCAGTGGGTGGAGTGGTGTTATACAGTCTGATAGCACTGGGTAGAGTGGTGTTATACAGTCTAATGGCAGTGGGTAGAGTGGTGTTATACAGTCTGATAGCAGTTGGTAGAGTTACTATACCGTCTGATAGCAGTGGGTAGAGTGGTGTTATACAGTCTGATAGCAGTGGGTAGAGTGGTGTTATACAGTCTGATAGCAGTGGGTAGGGTTACTTTACAGTCTAATAGCAGTGGGAAGAGTGGTGTTATACAGTCTGATAGCAGTGGGTAGAGTGGTGGTATACAGTCTGATAGCAGTGGGTAGAGTGGTGAATTATAGTCTGATAGCAGTGGGTAGAGTTACTATACAGTCTGATAGCAGTGGGTAGAGTTACTTTACAGTCTGATAGCAGTGGGTAGAGTGGTGTTATACAGTCTGATATCAGTGGGTAGAGTTACTATACAGTCTAATAGCAGTGGGTAGAGTGGTGTTATACAGTCTGATAGCAGTGGGTAGGGTGGTGTTATACAGTCTGATAGAGGTGGGTAGAGTGGTGTTATACAGTCTGATAGCAGTAGGTAGAGTGGTGTTATACAGTCTGATAGCACTGGGTAGAGTGGTGTTATACAGTCTAATGGCAGTGGGTAGAGTGGTGTTATACAGTCTGATAGCAGTGGGTAGAGTTACTATACAGTCTGATAGCAGTTGGTAGAGTGGTGTTATACAGTCTGATAGCACTGGGTAGAGTGGTGTTATACAGTCTGATAGCAGTGGGTAGAGTGGTGTTATACAGTCTGATAGCAGTGGGTAGAGTTACTATACAGTCTGATATCAGTGGGTAGAGTGGTGTTATACAGTCTGATAGCAGTGGGTACAGTTACTATACAGTCTAATAGCAGTGGGTAGAGTGGTGTTATACAGTCTGATATTAGTGGGTAAAGGGGTGTTATACAGTCTGATAGCAGTGGGTAGAGTGGTGTTATACAGTCTGATAGCAGTGGGTAGCAGTGGGTAGAGTGGTGTTATACAGTCTGATAGCAGTGGGTAGGGTGGTGTTATACAGTCTGATAGAGGTGGGTAGAGTGGTGTTATACAGTCTGATAGCAGTGGGTAGAGTGGTGTTATACAGTCTGATAACAGTGGGTAGAGTGGTGTTATACAGTCTGATAGCAGTGGGTAGAGTGGTGTTATACAGTCTGATAGCAATGGGTAGAGTTACTATACAGTCTAATAGCAGTGGTTAGAGTGGTGTTATACAGTCTGATAGCAGTGGGTAGAGTTACTATACAGTCTGATAGCAGTGGGTAGAGTTACTATACAGTCTGATAGCAGTGGGTAGAGTTACTTTACAGTCTAATAGCAGTGGGTAGAGTTACTATACAGTCTGATAGCAGTGGGTAGAGTGGTGTTATACAGTCTGATATCAGTGGGTAGAGTTACTATACAGTCTAATAGCAGTGGGTAGAGTGGTGTTATACAGTCTGATAGCAGTGGGTAGAGTTACTATACAGTCTGGTAGCAGTGGGTAGAGTGGTGTTATACAGTCTGATAGCAGTGGGTAGGGTGGTGTTATACAGTCTGATAGAGGTGGGTAGAGTGGTGTTATACAGTCTGATAGCAGTAGGTAGAGTGGTGTTATACAGTCTGATAGCAGTGGGTAGAGTGGTGTTATACAGTCTGATAGTAGTGGGTAGAGTGGTGTTATACAGTCTGATAGCTGTGGGTGGAGTGGTGTTATACAGTCTGATAGCACTGGGTAGAGTGGTGTTATACAGTCTAATAGCAGTGGGTAGAGTGGTGTTATACAGTCTGATAGCAGTGGGTAGAGTTACTATACAGTCTGCTGGCAGTTGGTAGAGTGGTGTTATACAGTCTGATAGCAGTGGGTAGAGTGGTGTTATACAGTCTGATAGCACTGGGTAGAGTGGTGTTATACAGTCTGATAGCACTGGGTAGAGTGGTGTTATACAGTCTAATGGCAGTGGGTAGAGTGGTGTTATACAGTCTGATAGCAGTGGGTAGAGTTACTATACAGTCTGATAGCAGTTGGTAGAGTGGTGTTATACAGTCTGATAGCACTGGGTAGAGTGGTGATATACAGTCTGATAGCAGTGGGTAGAGTGGTGTTATACAGTCTGATAGCAGTGGGTAGAGTTACTATACAGTCTGATATCAGTGGGTAGAGTGGTGTTAAACAGTCTGATAGCAGTGGGTACAGTTACTATACAGTCTAATAGCAGTGGGTAGAGTGGTGTTATACAGTCTGATATAAGTGGGTAAAGGGGTGTTATACAGTCTGATAGCAGTGGGTAGAGTGGTGTTATACAGTCTGATAGCAGTGGGTAGCAGTGGGTAGAGTGGTGTTATACAGTCTGATAGCAGTGTGTAGGGTGGTGTTATACAGTCTGATAGAGGTGGGTAGAGTGGTGTTATACAGTCTGATAGCAGTAGTTAGAGTGGTGTTATACAGTCTGATAGCAGTGGGTAGAGTGGTGTTATACAGTCTGATAGTAGTGGGTAGAGTGGTGTTATACAGTCTGATAGCAGTGGGTGGAGTGGTGTTATACAGTCTGATAGCACTGGGTAGAGTGGTGTTATACAGTCTAATGGCAGTGGGTAGAGTGGTGTTATACAGTCTGATAGCAGTTGGTAGAGTTACTATACCGTCTGATAGCAGTGGGTAGAGTGGTGTTATACAGTCTGATAGCAGTGGGTAGAGTGGTGTTATACAGTCTGATAGCAGTGGGTAGAGTTACTTTACAGTCTAATAGCAGTGGGAAGAGTGGTGTTATACAGTCTGATAGCAGTGGGTAGAGTGGTGGTATACAGTCTGATAGCAGTGGGTAGAGTGGTGAATTATAGTCTGATAGCAGTGGGTAGAGTTACTATACAGTCTGATAGCAGTGGGTAGAGTTACTATACAGTCTGATAGCAGTGGGTAGAGTTACTTTACAGTCTAATAGCAGTGGGTAGAGTTACTATACAGTCTGATAGCAGTGGGTAGAGTGGTGTTATACAGTCTGATATCAGTGGGTATAGTTACTATACAGTCTAATAGCAGTGGGTAGAGTGGTGTTATACAGTCTGATAGCAGTGGGTAGAGTTACTATACAGTCTGGTAGCAGTGGGTAGAGTGGTGTTATACAGTCTGATAGCAGTGGGTAGGGTGGTGTTATACAGTCTGATAGAGGTGGGTAGAGTGGTGTTATACAGTCTGATAGCAGTAGGTAGAGTGGTGTTATACAGTCTGATAGCAGTGGGTAGCAGTGGGTAGAGTGGTGTTATACAGTCTGATAGCAGTGGGTAGGGTGGTGTTATACAGTCTGATAGAGGTGGGTAGAGTGGTGTTATACAGTCTGATAGCAGTGGGTAGAGTGGTGTTATACAGTCTGATAACAGTGGGTAGAGTGGTGTTATACAGTCTGATAGCAGTGGGTAGAGTGGTGTTATACAGTCTGATAGCAATGGGTAGAGTTACTATACAGTCTAATAGCAGTGGTTAGAGTGGTGTTATACAGTCTGATAGCAGTGGGTAGAGTTACTATACAGTCTGATAGCAGTGGGTAGAGTTACTATACAGTCTGATAGCAGTGGGTAGAGTTACTTTACAGTCTAATAGCAGTGGGTAGAGTTACTATACAGTCTGATAGCAGTGGGTAGAGTGGTGTTATACAGTCTGATATCAGTGGGTAGAGTTACTATACAGTCTAATAGCAGTGGGTAGAGTGGTGTTATACAGTCTGATAGCAGTGGGTAGAGTTACTATACAGTCTGGTAGCAGTGGGTAGAGTGGTGTTATACAGTCTGATAGCAGTGGGTAGGGTGGTGTTATACAGTCTGATAGAGGTGGGTAGAGTGGTGTTATACAGTCTGATAGCAGTAGGTAGAGTGGTGTTATACAGTCTGATAGCAGTGGGTAGAGTGGTGTTATACAGTCTGATAGTAGTGGGTAGAGTGGTGTTATACAGTCTGATAGCTGTGGGTGGGTGGTGTTATACAGTCTGATAGCACTGGGTAGAGTGGTGTTATACAGTCTAATAGCAGTGGGTAGAGTGGTGTTATACAGTCTGATAGCAGTGGGTAGAGTTACTATACAGTCTGCTGGCAGTTGGTAGAGTGGTGTTATACAGTCTGATAGCAGTGGGTAGAGTGGTGTTATACAGTCTGATAGCACTGGGTAGAGTGGTGTTATACAGTCTGATAGCACTGGGTAGAGTGGTGTTATACAGTCTAATGGCAGTGGGTAGAGTGGTGTTATACAGTCTGATAGCAGTGGGTAGAGTTACTATACAGTCTGATAGCAGTTGGTAGAGTGGTGTTATACAGTCTGATAGCACTGGGTAGAGTGGTGATATACAGTCTGATAGCAGTGGGTAGAGTGGTGTTATACAGTCTGATAGCAGTGGGTAGAGTTACTATACAGTCTGATATCAGTGGGTAGAGTGGTGTTAAACAGTCTGATAGCAGTGGGTACAGTTACTATACAGTCTAATAGCAGTGGGTAGAGTGGTGTTATACAGTCTGATATAAGTGGGTAAAGGGGTGTTATACAGTCTGATAGCAGTGGGTAGAGTGGTGTTATACAGTCTGATAGCAGTGGGTAGCAGTGGGTAGAGTGGTGTTATACAGTCTGATAGCAGTGTGTAGGGTGGTGTTATACAGTCTGATAGAGGTGGGTAGAGTGGTGTTATACAGTCTGATAGCAGTAGTTAGAGTGGTGTTATACAGTCTGATAGCAGTGGGTAGAGTGGTGTTATACAGTCTGATAGTAGTGGGTAGAGTGGTGTTATACAGTCTGATAGCAGTGGGTGGAGTGGTGTTATACAGTCTGATAGCACTGGGTAGAGTGGTGTTATACAGTCTAATGGCAGTGGGTAGAGTGGTGTTATACAGTCTGATAGCAGTTGGTAGAGTTACTATACCGTCTGATAGCAGTGGGTAGAGTGGTGTTATACAGTCTGATAGCAGTGGGTAGAGTGGTGTTATACAGTCTGATAGCAGTGGGTAGAGTTACTTTACAGTCTAATAGCAGTGGGAAGAGTGGTGTTATACAGTCTGATAGCAGTGGGTAGAGTGGTGGTATACAGTCTGATAGCAGTGGGTAGAGTGGTGAATTATAGTCTGATAGCAGTGGGTAGAGTTACTATACAGTCTGATAGCAGTGGGTAGAGTTACTATACAGTCTGATAGCAGTGGGTAGAGTTACTTTACAGTCTAATAGCAGTGGGTAGAGTTACTATACAGTCTGATAGCAGTGGGTAGAGTGGTGTTATACAGTCTGATATCAGTGGGTATAGTTACTATACAGTCTAATAGCAGTGGGTAGAGTGGTGTTATACAGTCTGATAGCAGTGGGTAGAGTTACTATACAGTCTGGTAGCAGTGGGTAGAGTGGTGTTATACAGTCTGATAGCAGTGGGTAGGGTGGTGTTATACAGTCTGATAGAGGTGGGTAGAGTGGTGTTATACAGTCTGATAGCAGTAGGTAGAGTGGTGTTATACAGTCTGATAGCAGTGGGTAGAGTGGTGTTATACAGTCTGATAGTAGTGGGTAGAGTGGTGTTATACAGTCTGATAGCAGTGGGTGGAGTGGTGTTATACAGTCTGATAGCACTGGGTAGAGTGGTGTTATACAGTCTAATAGCAGTGGGTAGAGTGGTGTTATACAGTCTGATAGCAGTGGGTAGAGTTACTATACAGTCTGCTGGCAGTTGGTAGAGTGGTGTTATACAGTCTGATAGCAGTGGGTGGAGTGGTGTTATACAGTCTGATAGCACTGGGTAGAGTGGTGTTATACAGTCTAATGGCAGTGGGTAGAGTGGTGTTATACAGTCTGATAGCAGTGGGTAGAGTTACTATACAGTCTGATAGCAGTTGGTAGAGTGGTGTTATACAGTCTGATAGCAGTGGGTAGAGTTACTATACAGTCTGATATCAGTGGGTAGAGTGGTGTTATACAGTCTGATAGCAGTGGGTACAGTTACTCTACAGTCTAATAGCAGTGGGTAGAGTTACTATACAGTCTGATATCAGTGGGTAGAGTGGTGTTATACAGTCTGATAGCAGTGGGTATAGTGGTGTTATACAGTCTAATAACAGAGGGTAGAGTTACTATACAGTCTGATATCAGTGGGTAGAGTGGTGTTATACAGTCTGAATGCAGTGGGTAGAGTTACTATACAGTCTAATAGCAGTGGGTAGAGTGGTGTTATACAGTCTGATATAAGTGGGTAAAGGGGTGTTATACAGTCTGATAGCAGTGGGTAGAGTGGTGTTATACAGTCTGATAGCAGTGGGTAGCAGTGGGTAGAGTGGTGTTATACAGTCTGATAGCAGTGGGTAGAGTGGTGTTATACAGTCTAATAGCAGTGGGTAGAGTGGTGTTATACAGTCTGATAGCAGTGAGTATAGTTACTATACAGTCTGATAGCAGTGGGTAGAGTGGTGTTATACAGTGTAATAGCAGTGGGTAGAGTTACTATACAGTCTGATAGCAGTGGGTAGAGTGGTGTTATACTGTCTGATAGCAGTGGGTAGAGTGGTGTTATACAGTCTCTCTAGGTGGAGATTGAGGTAAGGCTTTCTACTGATAGTCAGATTGAAGGGCTGTCATTCAACTCCTGTCTCTCCATCCATCTCGCTCTCTCTCTCTCTCTCTCTCTCGCTCTCTCTCTCTCTCTCTCTCTCTCTCTCTCTCGCTCTCTCTCTCTCCCTCTCTCTCGCTCTCTCTCGCTCTCTCTCTCTCTCTCTCTCTCTCTCTCTCGCTCTCTCTCGCTCTCTCTCTCTCTCTCTCTCTCAGAGACAGGCTGTACCCGTTACCTTCTGTCTGTCGATGCTAGAGGTATCCTTGACACAGTTTAGCTGGCTATAGACCTAACTTAGAGTGAGAGACAATATAAACTCTGTGTCCCAAATTATACCCTATTTCCTTTGTAGCATACTGCTTTTGACCAGGGCCCATAGCTCTCTGTTTAAAAGTAATTTACTATATAGGGAATAGGGTGCCATTTGGTATGCAAAAAAACATGGCATTAGTATTTTCACTACTGCTCAGCATTTTACCCTACTTTTCCCATTTTGCATCGCATGCTACTTCTGAGATCAATGGGAACGGGCCAGAGGAAGATTAAAGTTACTCTGAATGCAGCGAGCGTAGTCAAAGCATTAGGAAGTTTGATTTCATTATATTGTTGGTAGAAAGATTTCAGTCAGCCCAGCCCTAGCTGCTTCACTTCAGTCTAATTAATCTATGTAGCAGCCTAGAAAACCTGATTTACCGTTAAAGTAGGAACTTGAGTGAATCTGAGATGTGGGAATATTTTATTTGCGTCTCTCTCTCTCTCTCTCTCTCTCTCTCTCGCTCTCTCTCTCTCTCTCTCTCGCTCTCTCTCTCGCTCTCTCTGTCTCTCTCTCTCTCTCTCTCTCTCTCTCTGTCTCTCTCTCTCTCTCTCTCTCTCTCTCTCTCTCTCTCTCTCTCTGTCTCTCTCTCTCTCTCTCCCTCTGTCTCTCTCTCTCTCTTTCTCTCTCTCTGTCTCTCTCTCTCTCTCTCTCTCTCTCTCTCTCTCTCTCTCTCTCTCTCAATTCAATTCAATTCAATTCAAGGGCTTTATTGGCATGGGAAACATGTGTTAACATTGCCAAAGCAAGTGAGGTAGACAACATACAAAGTGAATATATAAAGTGAAAAACAACCAAAATTAACAGTAAACATTACACATACAGAAGTTTCAAAACAGTAAAGACATTACAAATGTCATATTATATATATATATATATACAATGTACAAATAGTTAAAGGACACAAGATAAAATGAATAAGCATAAATATGGGTTGTATTTACAATGGTGTTTGTTCTTCACTGGTTGCCCTTTTCTCGTGGCAACAGGTCACAAATATTGCTGCTGTGATGGCACACTGTGGAATTTCACCCAAAAGATATGGGAGTTTTTCAAAATTGGATTTGTTTTCGAATTCTTTGTGGATCTGTGTAATCTGGGGAAATATGTCTCTCTAATATGGTCATACATTGGGCAGGAGGTTAGGAAGTGCAGCTCAGTTTCCACCTCATTTTGTGGGCAGTGAGCACATAGCCTGTCTTCTCTTGAGAGCCATGTCTGCCTACGGCGGCCTTTCTCAATAGCAAGGCTATGCTCACTGAGTCTGTACATAGTCAAAGCTTTCCTTAATTTTGGGTCAGTCACAGTGGTCAGGTATTCTGCCGCTGTGTACTCTCTGTGTAGGGCCAAATAGCATTCTAGTTTGCTCTGTTTTTTTGTTAATTCTTTCCAATGTGTTAAGTAATTATCTTTTTGTTTTCTCGTGATTTGGTTGGGTCTAATTGTGCTGTTGTCCTGGGGCTCTGTAGGGTGTGTTTGTGTTTGTGAACAGAGCCCCAGGACCAGCTTGCTTAGGGGACTCTTCTCCAGGTTCATCTCTCTGTAGGTGATGGCTTTGTTATGGAAGGTTTGTGAATCGCTTCCTTTTAGGTGGTTGTAGAATTTAACGGCTCTTTTCTGGATTTTGATAATTAGTGGGTATCGGCCTAATTCTGCTCTGCATGCATTATTTGGTGTTTTACGTTGTACACTGAGGATATTTTTGCAGAATTCTGCGTGCAGAGTCTCAATTTGGTGTTTGTCCCATTTTGTGAAGTCTTGGTTGGTGAGCGGACCCCAGACCTCACAACCATAAAGGGCAATGGGCTCTATGACTGATTCAAGTATTTTTATAGTTTTTTGTGTGCTCTAGGGCAACAGTGTCTAGATGGAATTTGTATTTGTGGTCCTGGTGATTGGACCTTTTTTGGAACACCATTATTTTGGTCTTACTGAGATTTACTGTCAGGGCCCAGGTCTGACAGAATCTGTGCATAAGATCTAGGTGCTGCTGTAGGCCCTCCTTGGTTGGTGACAGAAGCACCAGATCATCAGCAAACAGCAGACATTTGACTTCGGATTCTAGCAGGGGGAGGCCGGGCGCTGCAGACTTTTCTAGTGCCCGTGCCAATTCGTTGATATATATGTTGAAGAGGGTGGGGCTTAAGCTGCATCCCTGTCTAACCCCACGACCCTGTGTGAAGAAATGTGTGTGTTTTTTGCCAATTTTAACCGCACACTTGTTGTTTGTGTACATGGATTTTATAATGTCGTATGTTTTACCCCCAACACCACTTTCCATCAGTTTGTATAGCAGACCCTCATGCCAGATTGAGTCGAAGGCTTTTTTGAAATCAACAAAGCATGAGAAGACTTTGCCTTTGTTTTGGTTTGTTTGGTTGTCAATTAGGGTGTGCAGGGTGAATACATGGTCTGTTGTACGGTAATTTGGTAAAAAGCCAATTTGACATTTGCTCAGTACATTGTTTTCATTGAGGAAATGTACGAGTCTGCTGTTAATAATAATGCAGAGGATTTTCCCAAGATTACTGTTGACACATATTCCAAGGTAGTTATTGGGGTCAAATTTGTCTCCACTTTTGTGGATTGGGGTGATCAGTCCTTGGTTCCAAATATTGGGGAAGATGCCAGAGCTAAGTATGATGTTGAAGAGTTTTAGTATAGCCAATTGGAATTTGTTGTCTGTATATTTGATCATTTCATTGAGGATACCATCGACACCACAGGCCTTTTTGGGTTGAAGGGTTTTTATTTTGTCCTGTAACTCATTCAATGTAATTGGAGAATCCAGTGGGTTCTGGTAGTCTTTAATAGTTGATTCTAAGATCTGTATTTTATCATGTATATGTTTTTGCTCTTTGTTCTTTGTTATAGAACCAAAAAGATTGGAGAAGTGGTTTACCCATACATCTCCATTTTGGATGTAACGGCGTTCTTCGTTTGTAGAAAGAGAGTCGGACCGAAATGCAGCGTGTAGGTTACTCATGACTTTAATGAAAGAATGCGTACATGAAATAACTCAAATAACATACAAAGCAAAACAACAAACGGAACGTGAAACTAATTACAGCCTATCTGGTGACTATAACACAGAGACAGGACAAACACCCACAAAATACGACGCGAACTCAGGCTACCTAAATACGGTTCCCAATCAGAGACAACGATAAGCAGCTGACTCCAATTGAGAATCGCCTCAGGCAGCCAAGCCTAACTAGACACACCCCTAATCAACACAATCCCAATACTACAAACCCCAATACGAAACACAACATATAAACCCATGTCACACCCTGGCTTACCCAAACCTATACCAAAAACACAAAATATAATGACCAAGGCGTGACAGAACCCCCCTAAGGTGCGGACTCCGGGACGCACCTCAAGAGCATAGGGAGGGTCCGGGTGGGCGTCTGTCCATGGTGGCGGTTCTGGCTCGGGACGTGGACCCCACTCCATGAATGTCCTAGTTCCTCCCCTTCGCGTCCTGGGATAATCCACCTTCGCCGCCGACCATGGCCTAATAGTCCTCACCCTGATCCCCACATAACTGAGGGGCAGCTCGGGACAGAGGGGCAGCTCGGGACCGAGGGGCAGCTCGGGACAGAGGGGCAGCTCGGGACAGAGGGGCAGCTCGGGACAGAGGGGCAGCTCGGGACAGAGGGGCAGCGAGGGGCAGCTCGGGACAGAGGGGCAGCCCGGGACAGAGGGGCAGCCCGGGACAGAGGGGCAGCCCGGGACAGAGGGGCAGCCCGGGACTGAGGGGCAGCTCGGGACTGAGGGGCAGCTCGGGACTGAGGGGCAGCTCGGGACTGAGGGGCAGCTCGGGACTGAGGGGCAGCTCAGGACAGAGGGGCGTCTCAGGACAGAGGCAGCCCGGGACTGAGGGGAAGCCCAGTACTGAGAGGATGCCCAGTACTGAGAGGATGCCCAGTACTGAGAGGACGCCCAGCACTGAGATGAAGCTCAGACAGGTAGTAGGCTCCGGTAACTCCTGGCTGGCTGGCTGATCTAGCTGCTCTATGCAGACTGACAGCTCTGACTGCTCCATGCAGGCTGACAGCTCTCTGCAGACTGGCACTTCTGGCGGATCCTGGCAGACTGGCACTTCTGGCGGATCCTGGCAGACTGGCACTTCTGGCGGATCCTGGCAGACTGGCGACGCTGGGCAGACTGGCGACGCTGGGCAGACTGGGAGCACTGGCGGCGCTGGACAGACTGGCGGTGCTGGGCAGACGGGAGACTCCGGCAGCGCAGGAGAGGAGAAAGGCTCTGGCTGCGCTAAACAGGCGGGAGACTCCAACAGCGTAGGAGGGAAGGAAGGCTCTGGCTGTGTTGAACAGGCGGGAGACTCCAACAGCGTAGGAGGGAAGGAAGGCTCTGGCTGTGTTGAACAAGCAGGAGGCTCCGGCAGCGCAGGAGAGGAGACAGGATCTGGCTGCGCTGAACAGGCGGGACGCACTGGAGGCCTGGTGCGTGGTGCTGGAACTGGTGGTACTGGCGCGAGGACACGCACAGGAAGCCTGGTGCGGGGAGCTGCTACCGGAGGACTGGTGTGTAGAGGTGGCTCTGGATAGACCGGACCGTGCAGGCGCACTGGAGCTCTTGAGCACCGAGCCTGCCCAAGCTTACCTGGCTCGATGCCCACTCTAGCCCGGCCAATAGGAAGAGCTGGTATGTGACGCAGCTGGCTCTGCACCCGCACTGGAAACACCGTGCGCTCCATAGCATAACACGGTGCCTGCCCGGTCTCTCTAGCCCAACGGTGAGCACAGGGAGTATGCGCAGGTTTCCTACCTGGCATAACTATTCTCCCTTCTAACCCCCCCCCCCAATACATTTTTTGGGGTGACTTTCCGGTTTCCAACCAAGTCGCCGTGCTGCTTCCTCATACCTGCGCCTCTCCGCTTTAGCTGCTTCTATTTCCTGTTTGGGACGGCGATATTCTCCCGGCTGCGCCCAGGGTCCTTTTCCGTCTAAGATCCTCTCCCAAGACCAGAAGTCCTTATATTGCTGCTCCTCACAATTAACAGGGAGAGTAGGCTCAGGTCTGACTCCTGACTCAGCCACTCTCTCTCTGCGCTCTCCCCCGTTACTTTCGGTTTTCGCTCTGCGCCTCCGTGCTTTCCTTTTCGACTCCATACGTCTATAGCCCTCTTCGCATTGCTGTAGGGAATCCCAGGCGGGCTCCTGCACTCGCTCTGGGTCGGCCGCCCACCTGTCGATTTCCTCCCACGTCGTATACTCCATGCTTCTGCTGTCCATAACGTCGTCCTTTAGCTCCTGCCAGTTTACACGCTGCTTGGTCCGTGAGTGGTGGGTGTTTCTGTAACGGCGTTCTTCGTTTGTAGAAAGAGTGTCGGACCGAAATGCAGCGTGTAGGTTACTCATGACTTTAATGAAAGAATGCGTACATGAAATAACTCAAATAACATACAAAGCAAAACAACAAACGGAACGTGAAACTAATTACAGCCTATCTGGTGACTATAACACACAGGACAAACACCCACAAAATACTACGCGAACTCAGGCTACCTAAATACGGTTCCCAATCAGAGACAACGATAAGCAGCTGACTCCAATTGAGAATCGCCTCAGGCAGCCAAGCCTAACTAGACACACCCCTAATCAACACAATCCCAATACTACAAACCCCAATACGAAACACAACATATAAACCCATGTCACACCCTGGCTTACCCAAACCTATACCAAAAACACAAAATATAATGACCAAGGCGTGACATTGGATAGATAATTCTTCGTGTTGTTGTTTGTTTAGTGTTTTCCAATTTTCCCAGAAGTGGTTAGAGTCTATGGATTCTTCAATTGCATTGAGCTGATTTCTGACGTGCTGTTCCTTCTTTTTCCGTAGTGTATTTCTGTATTGTTTTAGTGATTCACCATAGTGAAGGCGTAGACTCAGGTTTTCCGGGTCTCTATGTTTTTGGTTGGACAGGTTTCTCAATTTCTTTCTTAGATTTTTGCATTCATCAAACCATTTGTCATTATTGTTAATTTTCTTCGGTTTTCTATTTGAGATTTTTAGATTTGATAGGGAAGCTGAGAGGTCAAATATACTGTTAAGATTTTCTACTGCCAGGTTTACACCTTCACTATTACAGTGGAACGTTTTACCCAGGAAATTGTCTAAAAGGGATTGAATTTGTTGTTGCCTAATTGTTTTTTGGTAGGTTTCCAAACTGCATTCCTTCCATCTATAGCATTTCTTAATGTTACTCAGTTCCTTTGGCTTTGATGCCTCATGATTGAGTATTGCTCTGTTTAAGTAGACTGTGATTTTGCTGTGGTCTGATAGGGGTGTCAGTGGGCTGACTGTGAACGCTCTGA
Organism: Oncorhynchus nerka; assembly: GCF_034236695.1. Taxonomy (NCBI): domain Eukaryota; kingdom Metazoa; phylum Chordata; class Actinopteri; order Salmoniformes; family Salmonidae; genus Oncorhynchus; species Oncorhynchus nerka. Next base: position 11,100,027 of record NC_088404.1, on the reverse strand, counting down.
GAGATTCTGGGTTGAGGTCAGTGATAAAGTAGTCTACAGTACTACTGCCAAGAGATGAGCTATAGGTGTACCTACCATAGGAGTCCCCTCGAAGCCTACCGTTGACTATGTACATACCCAGCGTGCGACAGAGCTGCAGGAGTTGTGACCCGTTTTTGTTGGTTATGTTGTCATAGTTGTGCCTAGGGGGGCATATGTGGGAGGGGATGCTGTCACCTCCAGGCAGATGTTTGTCCCCCTGTGTGCTGAGGGTGTCAGGTTCTTGTCCGGTTCTGGCATTTAGGTCGCCACAGACTAGTACATGTCCCTGGCCCTGGAAATGATTGATTTCGCCCTCCAGGATGGAGAAGCTGTCTTCATTAAAATATGGGGATTCTAGTGGGGGGATATAGGTAGCACACAGGAGGACATTTTTCTCTGTTAGGATAATTTCCTTTTGAATTTCTAGCCAAATGTAGAATGTTCCTGTTTTGATTAATTTAATGGAGTGAATTAGGTCTGCTCTATACCAAATTAGCATACCCCCTGAGTCCCTTCCCTGTTTCACACCTGGTAGTTTGGTGGATGGGACTACCAGCTCTCTGTAACCTAGAGGGCAACCAGTGGGTCTGTCTCCTCTATACCAGGTTTCTTGCAGGATGACAATGTCTGTGTTACCGATTTCTTTGGTGAAGTCTGGGTTTCTGCTCTTCAGGCCAAAGGCAGATGACCTCAGGCCTTGGATATTCCAGGATGATATAGTGAATGCTTTTTGTTCCATAGAGTGTCCAATGTTGTTGGTCGTGGTTTGGCCTCAGGCCAGTAAGTGTGAGCAGAGCCTGCTGAGCATCTGGTACATGCCATTGGCGAGTGTGAGAGTGGGGGTTGGGACTGTTTGCCCGCTCACTACCTGGGCGTATGTGTGGCTTCCATGTTGGTGGGGTGCATGGGGTGGGCAGGAGTGGCATAGGTCTGATCTGAGGGGGCCTAAATGGGGTGTGGGCATGGTTGACGTGGGGGTGTTGATTGGTTGGGGTGGGGGTGTGGATGTGTCTGGGTGTGCGGTGGTCTGGATGTAATTCCTCTTGGCGTGGGTCCTCTATGTGTAGGTCCAGGGGGGGGGGTCCTGCAGGTCTGGGAGGGTGTCTCGCCGGTCTGGGTGGGGTGTCTATTGATCTGTTGCTCCTGTGTGAAGTGTTGGGGATACGTTTGAGAGCGATGTCCTTTAGAGTTCGGGCAAAGGTGGGCACTGCTGCCTTGTAGAGGTGGACCTGGTCATAGAGGCTGTTCAAGTCCAGGGTGGAGTGGTGGGCCAGGAAAACATTTGGTTTTGAGGCACAGTCACGGGAAATACTTGCATTTACCCGCTGTATTGTGGCAGGGTGGAAGTCTTTTCGTGGTAGCAGGCTGGAGACCACTTGTGCGTTGGGGAAAGTAGAAGAAGCCTTTTCAATCACTCCCTTCAGTGCTGTGGCCACTCTTTCTTGCTGTGCTCTCAGGTCGTTTGTGCCTGTGTGTATTATTATGTGGCTGGGTGACCCTAGTTTGGCCTCAGACAGAAGGTCTAGGGCGCGCTGGGTGTTTGGACACCAGAGTTTAGACACACTGTGTTTGGGAAAAAGTTGTTTTTCTTCTATATATTTCCCATTTGAGTCCATAAGTAGTACAATCTGTGTCTTGTGTTTGTCCTCAGTGGGTGTGGGGGGGTTGTCAGAAGGGCTATCAGGCAGGCTGACAGGGGGGGTGCTCACAGGGGGTGAGAGCCGCTGGGCTTGGGGTTCTTCATTTGTCTGTTCTGCTGTGATGTCGACTCTATGGTCAGGGTCTGGTGTGGACTGTTCTGCTGTGGTGTCGAGACTTTTGTTGGGTGCTGAGGTGGGCTGTTCTGCTGGCTTCTCTGTGGGGGTGGCCACCTCTCTAGTGGGTTGTTCTCTGTCGCACGCGCGTCCCCTCAACCTCTCCTCCATCCCCCTCACCCTCTCCTCCATCCCCCTCAACCTCTCCTCCATCCCCCTCAACCTCTCCTCCACCAGCAGTCTGACACTCTCCTCTAGTGCTCTGTTCTGCTCCTCTTTCTCCTGTTGTATTTGTCTCACCACTGTCCAAAGTGCAGATATGTCTCTGTCCACCTCCAGCTCTCCGGGTCTGGTTAAGGGGCTGTTGTTGTGCTGGACTGTTGTCTGGGTCTGTGCTGACTGAAGTGTAATCACCTGCTGTTCCAGCTCCACCTGCCTTATCTCCAGCTGGGTGAATTTGTCCTTCATTTCAATGAGGGAGTGGTAATCTGTGCTGGGAGGTTGACTCTCTGCTGGGGGTTGCTCGTCTGTGGGGTTACATAATGAAGAGGTCTGGTCTGACCCGCTCGGTGTGGGGGTATCTTTATCAAGGGAGAGCTTCTCCTGCTGGGCTAATTCTTTGATTAGGTGAAAGTCCAGCTGAAACTGTTTGTGATTACCCTGTGCCATTACTGTTCCGGACTTATAGATATTTATATTACTTGACTCAGAGTCCTCGTTATCAAGTATTCTGAGTTTCCACCCCTCGTTAATCCCCGCTCTCGTAACAAGAGGGTAGTGTGCTAATATAGCACTGTGCCATGCCAGGGGATGGTTTGTGTGGAAGATAAGGTTGCTGATGTTCCCATTTTTGTAATAGTCAGCAAAAAGAGTCTCTTGATTTTCCATAAGGAGCTTCATTTTGTAATCTTTTCTTGCCTTATTATTCTTTACATGCACAGGGTACTGTATTTTAATTACCTCTGAACAGCAGGAGGGAGCTTCTAAGGCCTCTCCATTTGGTTGGGGTAGACTGTGTGACTCTCCTGCCATTGTTGGGCTAATGGGCTTTGACACCTCTCACTTGACACGTCGGTGCTAGTTGAAGCTGTATCAAGCTTGGCAGAATTATGTTAGAATTCAGTCCTTATAAAGTAATGTTGTGTATTTCTTCTATCTCTCTATAGTGCTGTTTCTTGTATTATGGTCTCTTGTTTCTTTAGAGGTTTCACTTTTTCTTCTGTCCTTATTTTGTCTTCCTTTCTTCTGTTAACTAGATATTAACTAGATATTTTTTTCTCTCTCTGTCTCTCTCTCTCTCTGTCTCTCTCTCTCTCTCTCTGTCTCTCTCTCTCTCTCTCTCTCTCTCTCTCTCTCTCTCTCTCTCTCTCTCTCTCTCTCTCTCTGTCTCTCTCTCTCTCTCTCTCTGTCTCTCTCTCTCTCTCTCTCTCTCTGTCTCTCTCTCTGTCTCTCTCTCTCTCTCTCTATGTCTCTGTCTCTCTCTCTCTCTCTCTCTCTCTGTCTCTCTCTCTCTCTCTCTCTCTCTCTCTCTCTCTCTGTCTCTCTCTCTCTCTCTCTCTCTCTGTCTCTCTCTCTCTCTCTCTCTCTCTCTCTCTGTCTCTCTCTCTCTCTCTCTCTCTCTCTCTCTCTCTCTCTCTCTCGCTCTCTCTCTCTGGCTTACGTTCCTCTAAGTCCTGTTTTACAGCTTGTTTGTCATTGAATACAAACATGTATTATGCTGTAAAGCTGAATTATTAAGGGGGAATTAATTCTGCTATAAATTGGCACACAGAGAAAACAAGGCCAGTTTGTCAGCCGCGCCTTAGCCAGATCAGCCAATGGTGATGGGGTTTCACTTACATTTGTCCTATGGGTGGACACGGTGATGGGGTTTCAGTAGGAGGTGTGGCTACTTATATTTCGTCCTATGGGTGGACACGGTGATGGAACCCTGGTCTGTGGGGCTGACACATACCTACACATAAATGTTATTTTAATTTGACCAGTTTCTCACAGCAGGTAAATAATCTTGTAACAACAGGAAATGTTAATTATTATATAGATTATAATTAATAGACCTTTTTGAAGGGGGTTGATACATTTTTAATTAGGATAAATCAAGTCTGACATTTTAAAGTGGAAATTTCAAACTTTAGAAGCCTCTTTAAAACCATGAGTACACTGTCATTATCATTCTCTGCGGAGCAGGAGAATTCTCTGTCTTTAACGTCTGGTTTATGGCACTGCTGGGAACATTAACGGGGCATTGGCTTTTTGGGCTTGTAAAATGAGCTTGTGTTCTGTCTGTGAAACAGTTGTGTTCTGTATTCATAGTAGTCTATTGTCGCTGTGGTAAACATTGAAGGCAACAAACACTAGAGTGTAGACAAGCCCAAAGCAACCACATCCTTAAACTGTTAGACACTCTTGATGGACCTTTGTGTTTATGTGTTTATGTGTGTGTGTGTGTGTGTGTGTGTGTGTGTGTGTGTGTGTGTGTGTGTGTGTGTGTGTGTGTGTGTGTGTGTGTGTGTGTGTGTGTGTGTCTAACTTTACTATTCTTTTGGGTTCCAAAAATGATAATGTAGGTTTAGGTTAGGGGTTAGGGGTTAGGGGTTAGGGTTAGGTTTAGGTTTAGGGGTTAGGTTTAGATTTAGGGGTTAGGTTAGGGTTAGGTTTAGGTTAGGGGTTAGGTTAGGGTTAGGTTTAGGTTTAGGGGTTAGGGTTAGGTTTAGGTTTAGGGTTAGGTTTAGGTTTAGGGTTAGGGTTAGGTTTAGAATTAGGTTTAGGGTTAGAGGTTAAGTTTAGGGTTAGGTTTAGGGTTTGAAGGTTGTGATTGAGGTTGAGGTTGAGGTTAGGGGTTAGGTTTAGGGTTAGGGTTAGGGTTAGGGAAAATAGGATTTTGAATCGGAATACATTTTTGGGCCGCCACTTGGATAGTAAAACCAACGTGTCTTTGTGTGTGAGAGAGAGAGGGTGTGTGTGTGTGAGAGAGAGAGAGAGAGAGAGAGAGAGAGAGGGTGTGTGCGTGCCACTAGAAACGATTGTCGGAACTAGAAGCACAAGCATTTCACTACATTAACATCTGCTAACCATGTGTATGTGACAAATACAATTTGATTTGATTTGATTAACTACCAATCCATTTATTGAAATCAACATTCAAGATTCAACTGCACATTAGAATCGTAAGAGAATACTGCTGATTACTGCTACTCTTCATTCACCTATTCACCTTTAGGAGGGTCCATCTTGTTGACACTGCTGCTGAGGCCCAGAGGTGTTATGTGATTGTTGTTATGTAGGCAGGGCAGCAGGGCAGCAATGATGTAACATCACTGAGCGTGTCAGCCAAGGGCTCTGATAAAGTCTGTTAACTCCTGCTCCAATTACACACGCACACACACGCACTCACGCACACACGCACGCACGCACACATGCACGCACGCACATGCACACACAGACACACACACACACATTCACATGCACACAAGATTGCACGCATGCACACAAACACACACACACACACACACACACACAAACACGCACACACACAGGCATGCAGAAGGGCCTCATCTGGTCAAGGACTAAAGGCTTGGAGCCACATCAGTCAAGATGGCAGCTGTGTGTGTGTGTGTGTGTGTGTGTGTGTGTGTGTGTGTGTGTGTGTGTGTGTGTGTGTGTGTGTGTGTGTGTGTTGTACCACAGGTGATACACATGGCTGGATGATGATGGGAGAAGCTTAATGGAGGACGAACATTGATTAGAGCTACTGGATTTAATGAGGTGGAATTGATTGAGATCATGGAACTATCTAACTCTGATTATAAATGAAAATGGACTCAATTGAACTCCTGTAAATAGGTTAATTAAATCTAGTTACTAATTAATTAATGTGTTATTACATGTTATTAATGCAGTAGTTATTGCTTAGTACCAAAGCATTACACAAGTAGTATCTGTAAAAAATTGCGTAAAACTCCTGCTGAAATGTTATTTTTGTCGGCTAAAGCTAAATAACAACAAGGGTCGTGACAAACAAAGTGAGAAGTTCTATTTTGAACCTCAATGCACTTAACTAACCTGAACCTCAATGCACTTAACTAACCTGAACCTCAATGCACTTAACTAACCTGAACCTCAATGCACTTAACTAACCTGAACCTCAATGCACTTAACTAACCTGAACCTCAATGCACTTAACTAACCTGAACCTCAATGCACTTAACTAACCTGGACCTCAATGCACTAACCTAACCTCAATGCCTGAACCTGCAATGCACTTAACTAACCTGAACCTCAATGCACTTAACTAACCTGAACCTCAATGCACTTAACTAACCTGAACCTCAATGCACTTAACTAACCTGAACCTCAATGCACTTAACTAACCTGCACCTCAATGCACTTAACTAACCTGAACCTCAATGCACTTAACTAACCTGAACCTCAATGCACTTAACTAACCTGAACCTCAATGCACTTAACTAACCTGAACCTCAGCTGAACCTACTATTTGTTTAGCAGACTGAGTTTAATCATTTCAGTGCTTGTCTATCCATCCTTGTATGTGTGTGTGTTGGTGTGTGTGTGATGGTGTGTGTGTGTTGGTGTGTGTGTGCGACCATTTGTTTTGCGTGTGCCTGCCTACCTCGGGCGAGTTTGCCTGCATGTGTATAGTTAAAGCCTCTCTCTCTCTCTCTCTCTCTCTCTCTCTCTCTCTCTCCCTCTCCCTCTGTCCCTCTCTCTGACCCTATAATGGGAGGCCCTGCTGAGATGAATGATGTGAGGCGGTCAGCTAGACTCATGGCAGCTGCTTCCTGTCCCCCCCTCCATCCCCAGACCCAGCCCCACATGGTCCATGTCAAATATAACTAGCCCAACACAGCAGCGCATGGGCACTACAGTCTACGGTTACTGCTGCTCTCTCTCTAACAACAAGCCTTATTCTTTACACTTAAATACAATTCAGATGTTCAATCAATTAGTCAATGAACCAATGATATGCTGGCTTGATTACAGGGTATTTAGTCACACCTGTGACATATCTATATGGGTCAATTAAGGGTTCAGAAACTTCATATGGCACCACATATCCACCCCTATAGTACTTTACTGTATTAGCAGAGTTACAGTTTGTTACATATCGCTAGGACCCATTTCTCAATACTTAGGTCACGTTTTCAAAACCGTTCACAAGTGAACGCAACAGCAGTCTGTGTGGGCTAAACTGTGAATCATTTTTCATTGCTTTTAACACAAAATTTCATTCAATGATTATATTTTTCAAATTTCATGAATTTTTTTCTCACTTAGACACGACCACCACCAAAACTCTATGTACCTACAAGCCAATTTTCACAGGTTTTACATACTATTTTCAAAACTCTTAAACGTAAGTTCAAAACCTAACATAACACACAATTGAATAAGACATCAATTTGCTACATTTCTACAGTAATATATATATATATATATATAATATATATACCGTATTGAAATATATTCCACATCTAAAAAATGAAATACTATGAAAACAATTAGACCAACCACAGCTGATTCTCATTGTAGCTGAACACCTACCCCGGTTTTTAGTCTTTCAATTACATTACCATCTATACAGAAGGGGACATCTTAGGAATAATGCTGTACTGTAATGTAAACATGGACCCAGACAGAGATAGAGAAGTGGCTGACAGAGGAAGAAGAGTGGCTGGGAGAGGAAGAGGAGTAGGTATGCGTGGTGGAAGAAGGCCGAGAGGAAGAGCTGTAGTCTCAGATGAGATTAGGGCCACTATAACTGATCCTGTAATAGATCATGGTCTATCAATGAGAGAGGCTGGTCTGAGAGTGCAGACAAATCTGCAACGCTCAACAGTGGCATCTATTGTGAGAAATGTCAGGCAAAACAACAGGTAAGATGTGCATTCTGCATCTGACTGAACTGCACATTACAGAAGTAAATTGAGCAAAGCCTCCAAACCCACTTGTGTGTGATTGTTTTTCTATTTCTGCTTAGTACCCAACGGTTATCTCCCACAGGCGGGAGAGGTAGGATTTTTACTGCTGTGCAGGAAACTGCAATCGTTGATATGGTCATCAGAAACAATGGCATAAAACTCACAAACACGGCGGCGAGGAAGGAATGTGATTGGAGAAAAGAGCCACAGTGGATGTCCCGGGCCAGAGGGGTGCCAACATCACAATGTGTGCTGCAATATCCTCTATTGGATTGCTGTCACACAACCCGCTAATTGGGCCATACAACACCGAGCGTCTCATTACATTCCTGGGTGACCTCTATGGAAGGGTTGTGCCAGGTGAGGAAAGGATTGCAGCGAGGCGAAATCGGCCAACGTTTGTAATTGTATGGGACAATGTGGCATTTCACCCCTCCCATGCAGTCACAGAGTGGTTTGCAGCCCATCCCAGGATGGTGTCACTTTTCCTCCCACCTCACCCTCCATTCCTCAACCCCATAGAGGAATTATGTTCCTCCCACCTCACCCTCCATTCCTCAACCCCATAGTGGAATTAAGTTCCTCCCACCTCACCCTCCATTCCTCAACCCCATAGTGGAATTATGTTCCTCCCACCTCACCCTCCATTCCTCAACCCCATAGTGGAATTATGTTCCTCCCACCTCACCCTCCATTCCTCAACCCCATAGTGGAATTAAGTTCCTCCCACCTCACCCTCCATTCCTCAACCCCATAGTGGAATTATGTTCCTCCCACATCACCCTCCATTCCTCAACCCCATAGTGGAATTATGTTCCTCCCACCTCACCCTCCATTCCTCAACCCCATAGTGGAATTATTATCATCATGGAAGTGGAAGGTTTATGACCACCATCCACATGATCAAATGTCCCTCCTGGATGCAATGAATGCTGGATGCCTGGACATATCTGCAGAAGATTGCCAGGGGTGGACCAGGCCAATAGATTCGTTCCTAGGTGTATTCCCCAAGATGACATAAGATGTGATGTGGATGAGAACCTGTGGCCAAATACATAAGACAGGGTTGACTAGCATAGCTACTGTATCTGTATCGGTATATGGTGTATATACAAATACTTGTATTTTGGAATCACTCAATGCCATAAAAGATATTGAAGCATATGTCTGATTCATTCCTGTAACATAAACCTCAGTGAATTCTAAACAGTAGAAGTGTCATTATTGTTTTGTAAAGAAATTTGACAAAATAAAACATTGTGTAACGCTACCTGTTGTTAGTGTCGTTTGGGTGATTGTTTTATGAGTGACAAAGTGTGCTTGTTGGGTGACAACCTTTGCTAGTGTTATGGAAGAATGAGTTGATTTGAGACATGTATGAAGTGATTTGGTACTTTTAGTGCATTTTGGATGTGAAATGAACTGCTGTGCCCAAGCTGAAAGTTGGTTAGGAGAATTGTGTGAAGAGTTTTGAAAAAGTGACCTAAGTATTGAGAAATAGGTCCTAGCGATTGTAAAAAATAAACTCTAAATAAATGACTTCCATGAAAGAGGTGGATTTATTCTTTACAATTGGTTCTGAGGTTAACAGCTTGTCTCCTTTTGAAGTCTAGTAGTTCCCTTGTGAATTGTGTGTGTGTGTGTGTGTCTGTGTGTGTGTGTGTGTCTGTTTGTTTGTGTGTGTGTGTGTGTGTGTGTGTGTGTTTGTGTGTCAGTGTCTGTGTCTGTGTCTGTGTCTGTGTATGTGTCTGTGTGTGTGTGTGTGTGTGTGTGTGTGTGTGTGTGTGTGTGTGTGTGTGTGTGTGTGTGTGTGTGTGTGTGTGTGTGTGTGTGTCTGTGTTTGTGGCCATGTCCGAATACCCATACTTACGTTCAAAATAGTAGGCTTTTTGGGGGTGAAAATAGTTCAATAGCATGTCAAATGTAGAAAATTGAGTTTGCTGTATTTCATACTTATTTTGGCATTTTGTTATAGAATTCGTTATTGAGGAAGAGAATCCTCTTTTCACACCCGTTGGTTCGGGAACAGCTGATAATCAGAATAGGGGACGCTCTCTACAAAAATGTACAAATGAGAACAAGCGAGATTGTGCATTAGACGATGCATTTTCAGTACGGATGTGTAGGATGTTGATATTTGTTACTGCATATATTTACTAAATAGTACTGTATGTTCCAAAAAGTTTGTAGTACACAGTATGCAGGGTAGTTTTAGTAAGTAGTAGTTAAGACAGATTTCAGACACAGCCTATGTATCGGGTTTCAGGTAAGACCCAAGTGCAGACTATGTTGAAGTAACATGTTTATTACAGCTACAACAAGGGCAGGCAAACGACAGGCAAGGGTTGATAATCCAGAGTAGATGGGCAAAGGTACAGGATGGGAGGCAGGCCCAGGGTCAGGTCAGGCAGGCCCAGGGTCAGGTCAGGCAGGCCCAGGGTCAGGTCAGGCAGGCCCAGGGTCAGGTCAGGCAGGACCTGGGTCAGGTCAGGCAGGACCTGGGTCAGGTCAGGCAGGCCCAGGGTCAGGTCAGGCAGGCCCAGGGACAGGTCAGGCAGGCCCAGGGTCAGGGTCAGGTCAGGCAGGACCTGGGTCAGGTCAGGCAGGACCTGGGTCAGGTCAGGCAGGCCCAGGGTCAGGTCAGGCAGGCCCAGGGTCAGGTCAGGCAGGCCCAGGGTCAGGTCAGGCAGGACCTGGAAACAGGAGACAAAAGGCTGTGAGACATGGGTTTAGATCTAGACATGTGAAAAGTATATGGAGGGTACGGGGCAAAAGAGGACCAACAGCAGAGAAGCTATTGATTTTGGTCCAGGGGGGAAAGGTCTCGGCTTCCGGGGTGTGTAGCCACGGGGCTATAGTGGCGTGCCAGCGCATCCGGCTTAAGCTCCTTGGGTACTGGTCGGTGTTGTGGAAGCGATGTGGCCCGGGCCTTACTGAACCCCTCCCGGAGGTCTTGGTACTCCGCGGGAATGGCCGAGAGGTTCGGTGCAATTTCCAAGCCCCCAGGAAGACGTGCCGGGGCAGGCAGAGCTGATTTCAGGCAATGGGCGTGGCAGAACAGGCTCAAGCCCACGATGGCACCAGTAGACCTGTCAATCGAGGGATTGTGTCGCTGGAACCAAGAGAATTCCAAAACTACAGGAACCTGCGGAGACTCAATTAGCAGGAATTGGATCGTCTAGCTGTGGTTCCCCGACACTCATAGGTTGATGGGGGTGGTATGGTGGGTGAGCAGGCCTATAGAGTGCCCGTCCAGCGCTCTAACATCCATGGGAATGGAGAGGGGTTAAGTGGGGACGCCCAGCTCGGATGCCAGGGTAACGTCCATAAGACTCATATCGGCCCTCGAGTCAATGAGTATCTGAAGAGACTTGGACTGGTCACCCCACAGCAGGATGGCATGGAGAGGGGGGCGAGCAGGGGGAGAAGCAACATTATCCTTAAGACCCACCAGAGTACTCATTCTTACCAACCAACCAGTCTCTTGAAGGGCCAGGTACACATAATGACCGGCAATACCGCAATACAGACAACTCTGGGTGTTAAGTCTGCGTATGCATTCGGCTGGAGACAGCCTAGCCCTGCCAAGCTGCATTGGCTCGGGAAGGGGAAAATCGGCAGTCTTCGGAGGCTCTATGAGTAACTCTGGTAAGCTCGTATCCTCTCGGGGACAAAGACGCCGGGGACTTCTGGAGTTCATCAGATGCAAGGTGGGATCCTTGAGTAAGCGATTGGGACCACAATCAGACCTCTTCTCCCTCCTACGTTCCCGTAGCCGACCATCAATCCGGATGGTTAAAGTGATGAGTGAGTCGAGATCAGGCGAGTGCACTCCCGGACATCAGCATAATACTGTACGCTATCTTCGAGCGGCCCGAGGGGGACGAAGAAGGCTGCAGCTCGAAATCGAGGGAGCACTGGGAGAGAAAGGCCCAGCAGGTTCTGGAATCTCCATCTTAGCGCTCCGGGGGAGGTAAGCGGGGTTCCTGGGAATCCGGGGTGACGGCGCTGCTACCAGCGGGGTTACTGAGGGGCTGGGAGGTTACCAACATGGTAGGCTGCCTAGTAGGCAACCCACGGATTTTCTCCCGCAAAGCGCCCAATGCTAGGTGGTGACGTTCGGCCACGTCCTGGAACCTTTCCATCAGACCACGAAGCAACTCCTTGTGTCTACCAATGAGGGCTCCTTGTGATGAGATGGCGTTGAGGAGCCGGTTCAAGTCTGCTGGGTCAGTCATGGCCCGTTCGTACTATCACGTTTCAGGTAAGACCCAAGTGCAGACTGTGTTGAAGAAACAATGTTTATTGCAACAACCGGGGCAGGTAAAAGACAGGTCAAGGCAGGCAGGGGTCGATAATCCAGAGTAGAGGCAAAGGTACAGGACGGCAGGCAGGCCCAGGTCAGGCAGAGGTCTGTAATCCAGAGTAGGGGCCAAGGTACAGGACGGCAGGCAGGCTCAGAGTCAGGACAGGCAAGGGTCAAAACCAGGAGGACTAGAAAAAGAGACACTGAGAAACAGCAGGCGCTGATAGAAAAAGCTGGTTGACTTGAACAAACAAGACGAACTGGTAAAGGCGGACAGAAAACACAGGTATAAATACCCAGGGGATATGTGGGGGAGATGGGCGAGACCTGGAGGGGGGTGGAGACAAGCACAAGGACAGGTGAAACAGATCAGGGCGTGACACTATGTGTGTGTGTCAGGTAACAGACCTTGATCAATACCTCTTGATCAATAACCCGTTCCCATGGACTATCTTACCGCCTTCTTTACTCATAATGAGGACCTGAAACAGCCCGACAATGTGTGCGATAGCCACTCGCATCATATATTTCACTCTACCCACCGCTATCAGACAGTATAACACCACTCTACCCACTGCTATCAGAGTGTATAGTAACTCTACCCACTGCTATTAGACTGTATAACACCACTCTACCCACTGCTATCAGAGTGTATAGTAACTCTACCCACTGCTATTAGACTGTATAACACCACTCTACCCATTGCTATCAGAGTGTATAGTAACTCTACCCACTGCTATTAGACTGTATAACACCACTCTACCCATTGCTATCAGACTGTATAACACCACTCTACCCATTGCTATCAGACTGTATAACACCACTCTACCCATTGCTATCAGACTGTATAACACCACTCTACCCATTGCTATCAGACTGTAAAGTAACTCTCCCACTGCTATCAGACTGTATAGTAACTCTACCCACTGCTATCAGACTGTATAACACCACTCTACCCACTGATATCAGACTGTATAGTAACTCTACCCACTGATATCAGACTGTATAACACAACTCTACCCACTGCTATCAGACTGTATAACACCACTCTACCCACTGCTATCAGACTGTATAGTAACTCTACCCACTGATATCAGACTGTATAACACAACTCTACCCACTGCTATCAGACTGTATAACACAACTCTACCCACTGCTATCAGACTGTATAACACCACTCTACCCACTGCTATCATGGTGTTTCTATATCTGATGTTAAACTAGGGACATGGTGTTTCTATATCTGATGTTATCTAGGGACATGGTGTTTCTATATCTATATCTGATGTTAAACTAGGGACATGGTGTTTATATATCTGATGTTAAACTAGGGACATGGTGTTTCTATATCTGATGTTAAACTGGGGACATGGTGTTTCTATATCTGATGTTAAACTAGGGACATGGTGTTTCTATATCTGATGTTAAACTAGGGACATTGTGTTTCTATATCTGATGTTAAACTAGGGACATGGTGTTTCTATGTCTGATGTTAAACTAGGGACATGGTGTTTCTATATCTATATCTGATGTTAAACTAGGGACATGGTGTTTCTATATCTGATGTTAAACTAGGGACATGGTGTTTCTATATCTGATGTTAAACTAGGGACATGGTGTTTCTATATCTGATGTTAAACTAGGGACATGGTGTTTCTATAGTTAGGGCTGATGTTAAACTAGGGACATGGTGTTTCCATATCTAGGGCTGACAGTGAGGACCTGTGAAGAGCAGAATCAACAACCTCTGCATAATCAAAACAGTTGCTTTGTGACAAGATGTTAAAGTTCACAGTTAGCGAGCTTAAAAGTCAACCTGACTCTGGCCCTATCTCGACCAACTGAAAGTACCAGTTGCCAGGGCATTGGCTTCAAGTTACAGCAGGTCTGCCGGAGCCATGGCCCAGAGAGACACGTGTGCTGGCCCACGTAGATTGAATAAGATAAGTCTGAGCCTTCTGGGTAAAACACGAGTAAACCCTGTATGGAAATGGGCCATCTATGTACAAAGCAAGAGGCTGCTTGACAAGCTAATGCAAACACACTGTCCCCATGCCAACAGCAGACAGACATTCCACAGTTCCACAGAGCTTTCTGTCTGCCTCCATTTGTTTGGTTGGCTGCTCGGCTATAGTCCCTTTCCATAGCCATGTGATACCGCTGTGTATAACGACACACGCACGCACTCACACATACAGAGAATGAAAAGGACCCCCATGACCTTTGAATAGTTCATGTCTCTGTTTGATCATCATGCCGGGCTGAAATTAGATCACATTAAGATTTCTCTCTCTCTCTCTCTCTCTCTCTCTCTCTCTCTCTCTCTCTCTCTGTGTTATATCCATCCAGAATATCTCTGAGATATCTCTTTATCTCTAAGATCTCCGTCCACTTATGTCCCTATTTGTCCTGTTGGTCTCGTCTGTTTAATGAAGACGAGGCTTCGTAGAGTCAAATTCAATATCTCTTTATTTGGATTCCATTTAGCTGAGTCAGGCTTGCCTTAGTGACTGCTGGTCTTCCTAGTCCACATGTTAACATGCTTCATTTGTCTGCAGGACGTACATGATGATGGTAATAATAACAATGTAAATGCCCCGACTGGCTGGTTTAGACGTCATTGGGTTTAAAGCTAAATGCAGAATTTAGACGTCAGAGAATTTAAAATGTGGAGACTACAATATGGATTGATTATGTATTTCCTGAGGTATTTATATCCTACACAGACAGAGGATTTTCCCCTGCTTCCCTCTAGTTGTCCTACACAGACAGAGGATTTTCCGCAGCTGAGCTTCCCTCTAGTTGTCCTACACAGACAGAGGATTTTCCCCTGCTGAGCTTCCCTCTAGTTGTCCTACACAGACAGAGGATTTTCCGCAGCTGAGCTTCCCTCTAGTTGTCCTACACAGACAGAGGATTTCCCCTGCTGAGCTTCCCTCTAGTTGTCCTACACAGACAGAGGATTTTCCGCAGCTGAGCTTCCCTCTAGTTGTCCTACACAGACAGAGGATTTTCCCCTGCTTCCCTCTAGTTGTCCTACACAGACAGAGGATTTCCCCTGCTGAGCTTCCCTCTAGTTGTCCTACACAGACAGAGGATTTTTCCCTGCTGAGCTTCCCTCTAGTTGTCCTACACAGACAGAGGATTTCCCCTGCTGATCTTCCCTCTAGTTGTCCTACACAGACAGAGGATTTCCCCTGCTGAGCTTCCCTCTAGTTGTCCTACACAGACAGAGGATTTCCCCTGCTGAGCTTCCCTCTAGTTGTCCTACACAGACAGAGGATTTCCCCTGCTGAGCTTCCCTCTAGTTGTCCTACACAGACAGAGGATTTTCCCCTGCTTCCCTCTAGTTGTCCTACACAGACAGAGGATTTCCCCTGCTGAGCTTCCCTCTAGTTGTCCTACACAGACAGAGGATTTTCCCTGCTGAGCTTCCCTCTAGTTGCTCTACACAGAAGTTGAATCCCTAATATCACTCTATTCCCTATGTCAGGGTTCCCCAACTGATTTTATTTGGCCCCCTAAGTTTTCTGAGCAAAACAAATTAAAATGTTTTATTTATTTATTGTTGGACATTGTAATATTTGTTGGACAGCTCCAAGTAATTTTAATTTTGGAAATCTTTTACAAAGGATTCCTAGGCATAATAGAGAGATCTGCCCAGACGGCATCCCTAGCAGCGTCCTCAGAGAGTGTTTATGGACATATTCAATCTCTCCCTAACCCAGTCTAAGGCCCCACTTGCTTCAAGATGTCCACCGTTGTTCCTGTAACTGAACTAAATGGCCATCTCCCCGTAGCACTCACTTCTGTCATCATGAATTGCTTTGAGAGGCTAGTTAAGGATCGTACCACCTCTACCTTACCTGATACCCTAGACCCACTTCAATTTGCTTACTGCCTCAATAGGTCCACAGACGATGCAATCGCCATCGCCCTGCACACTGCCCTATCCCATCTGGACAAGAGGAATACCCACGTAAGAATGTTATTCATTGACTATAGCTCAGTCTTCAACACCATAGTACCCTCCAGGGTCATCATTAAGCTCGGGGCCCTGGGTCTGAACCCCACCCTGTGCAACTGGGTCCTGGACTTCCTGACAGGCCACCCCCGGGGGGTGGGGTAGGAAACAACACCTCCACTTCTCTGATCCTCAACACAGGGGCCCCACAAGGGTGCGTACTCAGCCAGGAAAATAACTTCTCCCTCAACATCAACAATACGAAGGAGCTGATGCTGGACTTCAGGAAACAGAAGAGGGAGCATGCCCCTATCCACATTGACGGGACCGCAGCGGAGAAGGTGGAAAGCTTCAAGTTCCTCAGCGTACATTTCACTGACAATCTGAAATTATCCACCCACACAGACAGTGTGGTGAAGAAGGCGCAACAGTGTCTCTTCAACCTCAGTAGGCTGAAGAAATTTGTCTTGGCACCTAAAACCCTGACAAACTTTTACAGATGCACAATTGAGAGTATCCTGTCGGGCTGTATCACAGCCTGGTATGGCAACTGCACCGCCCGCAACCGCAGGGCTCTCCAGAGGGTGGTGCGGTCTGCCCAACGCATCACTGTCTGCCCTCCAGGACACCCACAGGACCCGATGTCATAGGAAGGCCAAAAAGATCATCAGGGACATCATCCACCTGAGCCACCGGAATGTTCACCCCGCTATCATCCAGAAGGCGAGGTCAGTACAGGTGCATCAAAGCTGGGACTGAGAGACTGAAAAACAGCTTCTATCTCAAGGCCATCAGACTGTTAAACAGCCACCACTAACATTGAGTGGCTGCTGCCAACACACTGTCATTGACACTGACCCAACTCCAGCCACTTTAATAATGGGAATTGATGGGAAATGATGTAAATATATCACTAGCCACTTTAAACAATGCTACCTTATATAATGTTACTTACCCTACATTATTCATCTCATATGCATACGTATATACTGTACTCTAGATCATCGACTGCATCCTTATGTCACTAGCCACTTTAACTATGCCGCTTTGTTTACTTTGTCTACATACTCATCTCATATGTATATACTGTACTCGATACCACCTACTGTATGCTGCTCTGTACCATCACTCATTCATATATCCTTATGTACATATTCCTTATCCCCTTACACTGTGTATAAGACAGTAGTTTTGGAATTGTTAGTTAGATTACTTGTTGGTTATCACTGCATTGTCGGAACTAGAAGCACAAGCATTTCGCTACACTCGCATTAACATCTGCCAACCATGTGTATGTGACAAATACAATTTGATTTGATTTGATTTGAACAGCACTCACTGTTGCCCTACATCCTCACACATGGATGGGAGTCAAATACTGACTTGTATCACGGGTGAGCTGGCTGGAATGTGTGTGTGTGTGTGTGTGTGTGTGTGTGTGTGTGTGTGTGTGTGTGTGTGTGTGTGTGTGTGTGTGTGTGTGTGTGTGTGTGTGCGTGTGTGTGCGTGTGTGTGTGTGTGCGTGCATGTGTCTGTGTCTGCGTGTGTGTGTGTCTTTAAGCATGTGGAGTAGGAGCGGTGCGATAGAGTTGAGTGGAGTTCGTCTCGTTTAGGGCTAAGCCAGGCACTAAGGCAGCCGGTAAAGATGAACAGATGAAGAGCTACACAGAGCAGACAGACGACCAGACAGACGAGTGGCAGCCTGCAAGGGATGAGAGAGCCAAGCCTATAGAGTTCGAAGCTTCAACGCCACAGCACACACACACACACACACACACACACACACACACACACACACACACACACACACACACACACATCAACTGATTAATGGACTGCTGAATGTATATTTTTTGTATCTTGCTTTGTTTGCTCTTTTCCATAACCTACCTAGGAAATGGCTGAAAATAATGTATGTAGCCTTGGAAATAAGGTTCATGAAATCAATAACTTGCTAACATCAAATAACATTCATATATTAGCCATTTCTGAGAGTCACTTAGATAATTCATTTGATGATACAGCAGTAGCAATACAAGGATATAACGTCTATCGAAGAGACAGAAATGCTTACGGGGGCAGTTTTGCTGTATACATTCAGAGCCACATCCTGGGAATGCTTAGAGAAAATCTTATGTCAAGTGTTACTGAAGTGTTGTGGTTGCAGGTTCACCTGGCACATCTAAAGCCGTTTCTTTTGGGGTGTTGCTATAGGCCACCAAGTGCTAACAGTCAGTATCTAAATAATGTGTGTGAAATGCTTGATAGTGTATGTGATGTAAACAGAGAGGTCTACTTTCTTGGGGACCTGAATATTGACTGGTTGTCATCTAGCTGTCCACTCAGAAGGAAGCTTCTCACTGTAACCAGTGCCTGTAATCTGGTTCAGGTTATTAATCAACCTACCAGGGTGTTTACAAACACTACAGGAACAAGATTATCCACATGTATTGATCACATTTTTTACTAATACTGTAGAACTTTGTTCTAAAGCTGTATCCGTACCCATTAGATGCAGTGATCACAATATAGTGGCTATATACAGGAAAACCAAAGTTCCAAAAGATGGGACTAAAATTGTGTATAAAAGATTTTGCTGTGACTTATGTGGATGATTTGTATATTTGTTGGTATGACTCGATTAATAAGGAGCATCCAGGCGCTGCACTTCATGAATTTCTGAAATGGCTTCTTCCAATTATTGATAAACATGTACCTGTTAAGAAACTGACTGTTAGAACTGCTAAGGTTCTGTGGATTGATGAGGAATTGAACAACTGTATGGTTGAAAGAGATGGGGCAAAAGGAGTGACTAATACGTCTGGCTGCATATCTGACAGGCTGACTTACTGCAAATGTAGAAATGATGTGACTAAACTCAACAAAAAGAAGAAGAAACTGTACTATGAAGCCAAGATCAATGATATAAAGAATGATGGAAAAAAACTTTGGAGTACTTGAAATGTTATGGGCAGAAAGACAAATTCAACTCCATCTGTCATCGAATCAGATGAATTATTCATCACAAAATCATTTGATGTTGCCAATTATTTAAATGATTATTTCCTTGGCAAAGTGGACAAATTTAAACAAGAACATGCCAACAAAGAACAGTGAGCCATCGTACTCATGCATAAAAAAAACTAATAATGAAAGAAAATCACTGTAAGTTAGAATTTTGTAAAGTTAGTGTGGGAGTCAGTTAGTGTGTCAATAATGACACATTTCCTGGCATTGATAACTTAGATGGAAAGCTACTGAGGATGGTAGCTGACTCTATAGCCCCTCCTATCTTGTCATATCTTTAATCTGAGTCTAGAGGAAAGTTTTTGTCCTCAGGCCTGGAGGAAAGCCCAAATCATTCCACTATACAAGAGTGGTGAAGCAGCCTTTACTGGTTCTAACAGCAGACTTATCAGCTTCCTGCCAGCTCTTAGCAAACTGTTGGAAAAAATTATGTTTTACCAAATACAATGCTATTTCTCTGTAAACAAATGAACAACAGACATTCAGCAGCATGCTTATAGAGAAGGACACTCAACATGCACTGCACTGACACTAATGACTGATGATTGGTTGAAAGAAATTGACAATAAGAAGATTGTGGGAGCTGTACTGTTAGATTTCAATCCCGCCTTTGATATTATTGACAATAACCTGTTGTTGAGAAAATCTTTTTGTTATGCCTTTCAACCTCTGCCGTATCGTGGATTCAGAGCTATCTATCTAAGAAAGTGTTCTTTAATGGAAGATTCTCTATTGTCAAACATGTAAAGTGTGGCGTACCGCAGGGCAGCTCTCAAGGCCCTCTACTCTTTTCTATTTTTTTTTTACCAATGACCTGCCACGGGCATTAAACAAAGCATGCGTGTCCATGTATGCTGATGATTCAACCATATACGCATCAGCAACCACAGCCAATGAAGTCATTGAATCCCTTAACAAAGTGTTGCAGTCTGTTTTGTAATGGGTGGCCACTAATAAACTGGTCCTGAACATCTCTAAAACTAAAAGCATTGTATTTGGGACAAATCATTCACTAAGTTCTAGACCTCAGCTCAATCTGGTAATGAATGAATGGTGTGGCTGTTGAACCTTAGATTGTAAAACTGTCATGGTCAAAACATATACAGTGGGACAAAAAAGTATTTAGTCAGCCACCAATTGTGCAAGTTCTCCCACTTAAAAAGATCAGAGAGGCCTGTAATTTTCATCATAGGTACACTTCAACTATGACAGACAAAATTAGAAGAAAGAAATCCAGAAAATCACATTGTAGGATTTTTAATGAATTTATTTGCAAATTATGGTGGAAAATAAGTATTTGGTCAATAACAAAAGTTTATCTCAATACTTTGTTATATACCCTTTGTTGGCAATGACAGAGGTCAAATGTTTTCTGTAAGTCTTCACAAGGTTTTCACACACTGTTGCTGGTGTTTTGGCCCATTCCTCCATGCAGATCTCCTCTAGAGCAGTGATGTTTTGGGGCTGTTGCTGGGCAACACAGACTTTGTGTGTTTGGGATCATTGTCATGCTGAAAGACCCAGCCACGTTTCTTCTTCAATGCCCTTGCTGATTGAAGGAGGTTTTCACTCAAAATCTCACGATACATGGCCCCATTCATTCTTTCCTTTACACGGATCAGTCATCCTGGTCCCTTTGCAGAAAAACAGCCCCAAAGCATGATGTTTCCACCCCCATGCTTCACAGTAGGTATGGTGTTCTTTGGATGCAACTCAGCATTCTTTGTCCTCCAAACACGACGAGTTGAGTTTTTACCAAAAAGTTATATTTTGGTTTCATCTGACCATATGACATTCTCCCAATCTTCTTCTGGATCATCCAAATGCTCTCTAGCAAACTTCAGACGGGCCTGGACATGTACTGGCTTAAGCAGGGGGACACGTCTGGCACTGCAGGATTTGAGTCCCTAGCGGCGTAGTGTGTTACTGATGGTAGGCTTTGTTACTTTGGTCCCAGCTCTCTGCAGGTCATTCACTAGGTCCCCCCGTGTGGTTCTGGGATTTTTGCTCACCTTTCTTGTGATCATTTTGACCCCACGGGGTGAGGTCTTGCGTGGAGCCCCAGATCGAGGGAGATTATCAGTGGAC
>NC_088404.1:11071428-11073928 GCF_034236695.1 Oncorhynchus nerka | reverse complement strand
TTATGTGTGGATTAATTGTCGCAGTAGAGGACCTTGTGCATTTCAGGTAAAATAACAACTCAATGTTTATATCCCAGGACAAATTAGCTAGCAACAGCAAGCTAGCTAAATGGGACAGATTAGCTAGCAAGTCCAAGCTAACTAGCTAAATTCGACCTGTACCCAAATTAATGTCATTGGTTCAGAGTTTGTTTTGATATTTTAACCTGCGTGTCGTGATAGCGTTTGGTGTAGGGGGACAAAATACATTTATGCATGATAGCGCACGATGGCGCACACGCGCTGCCGGTTTGGGTTCCGTGTAACTCTACCCACAAGCAAGCTTACAACGCCTTCCCTCATCCACCATTCAGAAAATCAGATCATGACTTTGTACTCCTGCTTCCCGTTTGCAAGCAGAAGCTCAAACAGGAAGTACCCGGGAAGTGACTCACTCCATTAAGAAATGGTCATCAGAATCAAAGATGATGCTACAGCTAGCGCTGATTGGAATATGTTCCCGAGACCCCGCCGATAACATCGACGAGCTAACCACCTCCATCACCGGCTTCATAAGGAAATGCATCGGCGATGTTGTCCCCACACTGAAGGTTTCCTGCTTCCCCCAATCAAAAGCCCTGGATTTATTACTGAGGTTGGTGCTAAACTAAAAGACAGGAATACCTCACACAGGGCTATTGCAGACAACCCTTAAGCTACGTCTGAGGACGCGAACAAGTACAAGAAGTCCCGCTACGACCAAAATGACAATATAGGAAAAAAGCTCCAACACCCGTCTCATGTGGCAAGGGCTATAGTCCATTACAGATTACAAAGGAAGACCCAGCAGTTATCTGCCCAATGATGCCTCTCTACCAGATGAACTCAATGCATTTTATGCACGCCTCAACAATAACAAAACCATACCGTGCGTGAGAGCCCCCATCGAACCCGAGGACTGGGTTTTCTCGCTCTCCAAGCCCGATGTGAGTAAGAATACTCGCAAGGCCGCGGGGCCGAACGGTATTCCAGGACTCATGCACAGATCAGCAGGCAGGCATATTCAACCTCTCCTGTAATAACCCCCTACCGTCATTCCTGTTCCCAGGAAAATCTAAGGCTTCATGCCACAATAACTACCTCTCTGTAGCACTCATATCTGTAATCATGAAGTGCTTTGAGAGGCTGGATATTGCACACATCAACTCCATCATCCCAGACACCCTAGACCCACTCCAACATCAATGTCAGCAAGACAAAGGAGCTGATTGTGGACAACCACATCGACGGGGCTGCAGTGGAGCGGGACGAGAGCCTCAAGTCCCTCCAGGGTCCAAATCACTAGGCTTAAAATGGTCCACACACACGCAGTCGTGAAGAAGGCACGACAACGCCTCTTCCTCCTCTTCCCTCTCAGGAGGTTGAAAAAGTTTGTCACGGGTCCTCAAATCCTCAAAAAGTTATACAGCTGCACCATTGAGAGCATCTCAATCTCATGGTGCTACAGAGGGTGATGCGGACAGCCCGGTACATCACTGGGGCAGAACTCTCTGTCGTCTAGGACCTCTATATCAAGTGGTGTAAAAGGAAAATCGTTGAAGACTCCCAGACTGTTCTCTCTGCTCCCGAGCAGTATGCAGTACCGGTGCATTAAGTCTGACACCAACACTCTTCTGAACAGCTTCATCCCAAAACCATAAGACTGATAAATAGCTAACAAAATGGGTTGACCTTTGAATTTATTTGGCCTGTCTACTATTGTGCTGTTGTTCCACTGTGTAAAGATAATTATCCTACTAAGGTGATGTTATTCCATTATTAACCCACTGTCTCCATGCTCTGGTTCTCCAAGAGCAAAATGTGTCTCGAGTTATTAACCCACTGTCTCCTTGCTCTGGTTCTCCAAGGGCAAACTGCCTGTAAAGCAACTGCTTCACCATCAGGTGCTGAGACCAAAAGAAAGAGAGAACGAGAGGAACAGAGGAACAGAGAATGAGAGGAACAGAGGAAGAGAGAATGAGAGGAATAGAGAACAAGAGGAAGAGAGAACGAGAGGAATAGAGGAAGAGAGAACGAGAGGAACAGAGGAAGAGAGAACGAGAGGAAGAGAGGAAGAGAGAACGAGAGGAATAGAGGAATAGAGAACGAGAGGAACAGAGGAAGAGAGAATGAGAGGAACAGAGGAAGAGAGAAGGAGAGGAAGAGAGGAAGAGAGGAAGAGAGAACGAGAGGAACAGAGGGAGAGAGAACGAGAGGAACAGAGGAAGAGAGAACGAGAGGAAGAGAGGAAGAGAGGAACAGAGGGAGAGAGAACGAGAGGAACAGAGGAAGAGAGAACGAGAGGAAGAGAGAATGAGAGGAACAGAGGAAGAGAGAACGAGAGGAACAGAGGAAGAGAGGAACAGCGGAAGAGAGAACGAGAGGAACAGAGGAAGAGAGAATGAGAGGAACAGAGGAAGAGAGAAGGAGAGGAATAGAGGAAGAGAGAACGAGAGGAACAGAGGGAGAGAGAACGAGAGGA
>NC_088404.1:11043928-11061428 GCF_034236695.1 Oncorhynchus nerka | reverse complement strand
GAGGTCATGCCAGTGAACCCGTAAAGCCAGGTGACAGAGCGATGTAGGGAGGATTAAACAGCACGTCATTTGACGAGGGTGGAAGGTAGAAGGTAGAAATTGGAGGGCGGAAGGTGGAAGGTAGAAATTGGAGGGCGGAAGGTGGAAGGTAGAAATTGGAGGGCGGAAGGTTGAGGGTAGAAATTGGAGGGCGGAAGGTAGAAGGTAGAAATTGGAGGGCGGAAGGTGGAAGGTAGAAATTGGAGGGCGGAAGGTAGAAGGTAGAAATTGGAGGGCGGAAGGTAGAAGGTAGAAATTGGAGGGCGGAAGGTAGAAGGTAGAAATTGGAGGGCGGAAGGTAGAAGGTAGAAATTGGAGGGCGGAAGGTGGAAGGTAGAAATTGGAGGGCGGAAGGTTGAGGGTAGAAATTGGAGGGCGGAAGGTAGAAGGTAGAAATTGGAGGGCGGAAGGTAGAAGGTAGAAATTGGAGGGCGGAAGGTGGAAGGTAGAAATTGGAGGGCGGAAGGTAGAAGGTAGAAATTGGAGGGCGGAAGGTAGAAGGTAGAAATTGGAGGGCGGAAGGTAGAAGGTAGAAATTGGAGGGCGGAAGGTTGAAGGTAGAAATTGGAGGGCGGAAGGTGGAAGGTAGAAATTGGAGGGCGGAAGGTGGAAGGTAGAAATTGGAGGGCGGAAGGTGGAAGGTAGAAATTGGAGTCCGGAAGGTGGAAGTTGGATCTCTATTGGACATGATGCGCTGTCTAATCTCTTATATCAGTCATTGTGTGACTTGGTGACATTTTGGATGATCGGTCCTGTGGGTGAAGGGTGGTGGATCCCTGCATGAGTTTGACCTCCGCTGGTCCCTTGTGTCTGTTCGAGCAAGAGGTGCCATGCCACTGTCACTTACACGGTTAACAGTTTCTACACATACAGCTACAGTGGCCTGGTCCCAGATCTGTTTCAGCTGTATAGTGACAATGACCAAAGTAGTTGGCAAGACAGTACAAACAGGTCTGAGACCAGGCTAACAAACAGGACAAACAGGTCTGGGACCAGGCTAACAGACAGTACAAACAGGTCTGGGACCAGGCTAACAAACAGGACAAACAGGTCTGGGACCAGGCTAACAGACAGTACAAACAGGTCTGGGACCAGGCTAACAAACAGGGCAAACAGGTCTGGGACCAGGCTAACAGACAGTACAAACAGGTCTGGGACCAGGCTAACAGACAGTACAAACAGGTCTGGGACCAGGCTAACAAACAGGACAAACAGGTCTGGGACCAGGCTAACAGACAGTACAAACAGGTCTGGGACCAGGCTAACAGACAGTACAAACAGGTCTGGGACCAGGCTAACAAACAGGACAAACAGGTCTGGGACCAGGCTAACAGACAGTACAAACAGGTCTGGGACCAGGCTAACAAACAGGACAAACAGGTCTGGGACCAGGCTAACAGACAGTACAAACAGGTCTGGGACCAGGCTAACAGACAGTACAAACAGGTCTGAGACCAGGCTAACAAACAGCACAAACAGGTCTGGGACCAGGCTAACAGACAGGACAAACAGGTCTGGGACCAGGCTAACAGACAGGACAAACAGGTCGGGGACCAGGCTAACAGACAGTACAAACAGGTCTGGGACCAGGCTAACAGACAGTACAAACAGGTCTGAGACCAGGCTAACAAACAGCACAAACAGGTCTGGGACCAGGCTAACAGACAGGACAAACAGGTCTGGGACCAGGCTAACAGACAGGACAAACAGGTCGGGGACCAGGCTAACAGACAGTACAAACAGGTCTGGGACCAGGCTAACAGACAGTACAAACAGGTCTGAGACCAGGCTAACAGACAGTACAAACAGGTCTGGGACCAGGCTAACTATTACAGTACCTGCTCTGGAAAATTCCATAGGCCAGCCCATCGCTCGCGCTCTCTCTCTCTCTCTCTCTCTCCCCCTCCCTCCTCTTTATCTCTCTCTCTCCCTCCTCTCTCTCCCCCTCCCTCCTCTCTCTCCCCTCCCTCCTCTCTCTAACCCTCTCTCTCTCCCCCTCCCTCCTCTCTCTCCCCCTCCCTCCCCTCTCTCTCTCTCTCTCTCTCTCTCTCCTCCCTCCCTCCTCTCTCTCCCCCTCCCTCCTCTCTCCCCCTCCCTCCTCTCTCTCCCTCCCTCCTCTCTCTCTCCCCCTCCCTCCTCTCTCTCCTGCCAGGCGATTAACCTGTGATGAATACAGAAAGAGTGCATTAGCATAATCGCTTGAGTTTCTGATGATTTCATTCACGTTTTCTCTCGCTTATAATCCAAATCCTTGCCGCCCTCCTCCACCCACTCCACCCATCCATCCCTCCACCCACTCCACCCATCCATCCCTCCACCCACTCCCCCTCTCCGCCAGACACCCTTTCATGTTTCTCTGCTCTCCCCCTCTCCTCCCTCCCCATCCAGCCATGAAGCAGTGTAATTGTATTATCTACATGTAATAATAATGTTGTAATAAAGAGTGTATTTATAGCCTCTGGTTTTTAAAAAGTCATGAAAAAAGAGGGAGAACACGATACGTAGGGAAGAAATAGAGACAGCCTTCCAGCAACAGAACAGTGGATTCAGTGTGTGTGTGTGTGTGTGTGTGTGTGTGTGTCAGTTTACCACTGTTTACTTGATTCGTGATGGGAGAGAAACAGAGACTGCGTTCCCAAATGACCCCCTATTCCCTTTCTAGTGCACTACTTTTCCCCAGGGCCTATAGTGCTCTGGTCCAAAGTAGTGCGCTACTGTATATAGGGAACAGGGTGCCATTTTGGGATGCAACCAGAGCTACTGTTTAGCATAGCACAGCGATTGTTTCTCAGATGTCAGCAAGGAAAAACAGAGAGATAGGAGAAGAAAGGGAAATTACAAGCAGGTGTGGCTGATACTAGAGAGAGAGAGAGAGAGAGAGAGAGAGAGAGAGAGAGAGAGGTCCAGAAAGAAGAGCAAGGGTGAATGAAAGTCATGAACAAAAGAAAGAGAGAGATTGCAGAGAGAGGGTGAAGAGAGAACAAGTGAAGAGAGAGAGTGAAGAGAGAACAAGTGAAGAGAGAGATAGTGAAGAGAGAGAGAGTGAAAGGAAAGAGTGAAGAGAGAGAGAATAGAGAGCGAGTGAAGAGAGAACAAGTGAAGAGAGAGAGTGAAGAGAGAGTGAAAGGAAAGAGTGAAGAGAGAGAGAATAGAGAGAGAGTGAAGAGAGAACAAGTGAAGAGAGAGAGTGAAAGGAAAGAGTGAAGAGAGAACAAGTGAAGAGAGAGAGTGAAGAGCGAGATAGTGAAGAGAGAGAGAGTGAAAGGAAAAAGTGAAGAGAGAGTGAAGAGAGGGAAGAGAGAGAGGGTGAGGAGAGAGAGTGAAGAGAGAGGGAAGAGAGAACAAGTGAAGAGAGAGAGTGAAGAGCGAGATAGTGAAGAGAGAGAGAGTGAAGAGAGAACAAGTGAAGAGAGTGAAGGGAGAGAGTGAAATTAAGAGAGAAAGAAAGAAATAGAGATTGAAGAGAGAGAAAGAAAGAGAGGGATTGAAGAGAGAGAAAGAAAGAGAGAGATTGAAGAGAGTGAAGAGAGAGACAGCGAAGAGAGAGAGTGAAGAGAGAGAGAGTGAAGACAGAGAGAGTGAAGAGAGAGAGAGTGAAGAGAGAGAGAGTGAAGAGAGAGAGGGTGAAGAGAGAGAGAGTGAAGAGAGAGAGGGTGAAGAGAGAGAGTGAAGAGAGAGTGAAGAGAGAGTGTGAAAAGAGAGTATGAAGAGAGGGAGTGAAGAGAGAGATAGTGAAGAGAGAGAGTGAAGAGAGAGAGTAAAGAGAGAGAGAGTGAAGAGAGAGAGTGTGAAGAGAGGGCGTGAAGAGAGAGTGAAAGCCATGATAAAGAGACATAGAGGGAAAGAGAGAGGAGGAGTAAAAGAGGAAAGGAAGGCTTTGTATCGTCCCTGACTCTTAAGAAGATCTCCCAGATGAGAAAGGGTGTAGCGTAGCATGCTAACGTGAAAGCCGCTAGCAACCTAGCGCTAGATAACTAGCCCACTCGCCTGGCTTCACACACACACCCACACATACACAGGCATAAAGAGAAAACCCGCTTCGTCAGAGGGATCGGGAGGGCTGAGGGAATACACGTTTGATATATGAACGCTGAGCGGGAGGAGCAACGAGGTGCCTTTGTTGAAGCTATATGGGGGGGATTATTCTGTATGGTTTATCTAATGTCTTTGATGGCTAAAAAGGGGAGAGATTCAATGGCCTTTGTGAGCTCTGTGCTCTGTCTCTCTCTTCACTCTCTCTCTTTCTCCCACACTCACTATTTCTTTCTCTCTTTCGATCTCTCTGTCCCTCTCACTCTCTCCCTCTCTCTTTCTCTCCCTCTCTCTTTCTCTCTCTCTCCACCTCCCTTCCTCTCCTCCCCTCTCTTCTTCCCCCTTTCACATCTCTCTCCCCTCTCCACCTTTTCTCCTCCCTCCATCTATCCCCCATTACCTGCAGTGGTATATCCAGCGTCATAATCCCAGGCCTCAGGGATTCCCTTCAATAATGATGTATATCTCAGGAACAGGATCAGAGCACAGCCGTATCAGCCCACAACACACTAATCCTGACAGCCACAATGCTGCAGAGATGAGGGAGAGAGAGAGAGAGAGAGAGAGAGAGAGAGAAGTGAGAGTGTGAGAGAGAATTGAATTGAAATTGAATTGAGAGAGAGAGAGGGAGAGAGAGAGAGGAAGTGAGAGTGTGTGAGAGAGAATTTAATTGAAATTTAATTGAGAGAGAGAGAGAGAGACTGAGACTGAGAGAGAGAGAGAGAGACAGACAGAGTGAGAGAGAGACAGAGAGAGAGAGAGAGAGAGAGAGACCACTCAACCAATATCAGATACAAAAGTGCCTAGAAAGTGAGTGTGTGAGAGAGAATTGAATCGAAATTGAATTGAGAGAGAGAGAGAGAGAGAGAGAGAGAGAGAGAGAGAGAGACAGCACTCTCCACTATGATGCCGGATTAGAACCAGGATGTTGCGTGAAACAACAAGTTGGCTGATGTTGGTAGTTCAGGCTCTTGGGTCGGGACAGATCATGCTGAGGGTTCTAATGTCGGTGACCTTGTGGAATATGGTCCTGATGTTTTTGGGAGTAGGGCACTTGAAGCACTATCTCTTGTCTTTTTAAAACACATGTTTTAGCTGTGCAACCATTCCCATTACTAGGATGAAGTTTTCATCCGTCCTGATGTGGTCAATACCTAAAGTTTTCTACTTGGAACCCAAAAAGGGTTCTACCTGGAACCAAAACGGGTTCTCCTATTGGGACGGCCAAATAACTATTTTGGAACCTTTTTGTCTAAGAGTGCCTATAGGAATAAGGTGTATGAGTCAGCAATTGGAAGAAAACAGTAGTTTGAGAGGTAAATATCATTCACGATCATTACATCATCATTTTTACATGACTTTTTTTCTCTCAAATGGAACCATTTTTATCTATATAGAACCTAATGGGCCTTCCCTGATCAAAAATAGTACACTAGAGAGTGTGCCCTTTGAGAGTCACTCTCTATGCTACACTATCGTCTGTCCTCCAGAGACAACAGCTCCCAGCTATCCAGGCCAGGACTGAATGAATCATACATCTAGTCAAAATGTGACAGGTTTCATAAATATACAGTATTTAAAGGACCTGCCCACTGTGGTGGTGTAGTAATACATATGTGCCTCTAACGCCAGAACATATCATGAATGGTTGAAGGGAGCTAATAAATAACCTGAACACGCTCTGTCAGTATCACCTGATTGGAATAGCGTTTGGCAACATCTGGTCATCAACCTCTTTGTAATGGATGTAGTCTCACGTTTGGCCAGGAATGCTGGGATGGCTGTCCTGTATCACAGGGTTGGCTAGAGAGACTCTTCAGAATTCCGTTAGTGTTTGCGGCTGATGGACTAAAGTGAGACAGTGAATTACCAAAGTAGTATTGATGTAGCCTGATCCCAGATCTTTTTGCCAAGCGTGACACTGAATGGCAAGACAGCGCTAACAGATCTAGGATCAGTGGACTATCGAAATTAGGAGCTTAGACAGGGTACAAAGGTCAATCGAGGTCAAATAGGACATCTTGCATTTATGGTTTGACTTTTCCTCCTGAGTTTTGTTGCACTAAGGGTCTTAATTATTTTCATTGTCAAACCCGATTCTTCATACTAACAAGTATTTTTATTTTATTTTTTAAGTAACCTTCATTTAACTAGGCATGTCAGTTAAAAGAACAAATTCTTATTTACAATGATTTCCAAACCCAGACGACGCTGGTCCAACTGTGCGCTGCCCTATGAGACTCCCAATCACGGCCGGTTGTGATACAGCCTGGATTCAAACCCAGACGACGCTGGTCCAACTGTGCGCTGCCCTATGAGACTCCCAATCACGGCCGGTTGTGATACAGCCTGGAATCAAACCAGGGTGTCTGTGGTGACACCGCAAGCAGTGAGATGCAGTGCCTTAGACCGCTGCGCCACTCGGGAGCTTAGCTTTAGGTAAAACAATATTTTTAAAAAAAGGTTTGATTTGTAAAGGTTCTTTTGGTTGAATGTTGTACGTTGCAACAACAACAAAAAATCATTAAGGACTATTTGAAATGAATGTCTTGTCTTAGCAACAGCTTTAATAGCCTCTCAATCGTAGTTTTACTGCAGAGCAGAACCTAGTCTAGTTAGCTTGATAACATGCACACACAGATGCACAGACATACACACTCACACTTGTTCAAACTGTCTCTGCTTTAGGGAGGTCTCTGTAGTTGGAGATCATGTTGAACAGGATATAAGCGCTGCTCTGCAATCAAATCTGAAATCTTGTGGATAAAATAAGAGAGAATCAAATTAATTTTGAGTCGTATTAGATTAAACTCAATTCTCTAATTAGAGACATGAAACAACGAGGGATAGGATCTACTGGTGCCAGGGATGTGGAGGAAAAAGGCTAAGCTCATCTTGTTTCTAAACAGTTGACAAATCGAAATGATTAAGACAATTGTATTCATCAAATTAGCCTCTTGGTTTCTTTGTAGCAGATCAAAGTTGAGATCAGATCATAGTCATAAAATGGTCATCACGTGGCAGATAGTACAGTATAGTGTAGCTAGTGGAAACTCTAGGTAGCCTCACTGGGCTAGTGGAAACTCTAGGTAGCCACACTGGGCTAGTGGAAACTCTAGGTAGCCCCACTGGGCTAGTGGAAACTCTAGGTAGCCTCACTGGGCTAGTGGAAACTCTAGGGTAGCCTTACTGGGCTAGTGGAAACTCTAGGGTAGCCTTACTGGGCTAGTGGGAACTCTAGGGTAGCCTTACTGGGCTAGTGGAAACTCTAGGTAGCCTCACTGGGCTAGTGGAAACTCTAGGGTAGCCTTACTGGGCTAGTGGAAACTCTAGGGTAGCCTTACTGGGCTAGTGGAAAGTCTAGGGTAGCCTTACTGGGCTAGTGGAAACTCTAGGTAGCCCCACTGGGCTAGTGGAAACTCTAGGTAGCCTCACTGGGCTAGTGGAAACTCTGGGGTAGCCTTACTGGGCTAGTGGAAACTCTAGGTAGCCTCACTGGGCTAGTGGAAACTCTAGGTAGCCTCACTGGGCTAGTGGAAACTCTAGGGTAGCCTTACTGGGCTAGTGGAAACTCTAGGGTAGCCTTACTGGGCTAGTGGAAACTCTAGGTAGCCTCACTGGGCTAGTGGAAACTCTAGGTAGCCTCACTGGGCTAGTGGAAACTCTAGGTAGCCTCACTGGGCTAGTGGAAACTCTAGGGTAGCCTTACTGGGCTAGTGGAAACTCTAGGGTAGCCTTACTGGGCTAGTGGAAACTCTAGGTAGCCTCACTGGGCTAGTGGAAACTCTAGGTAGCCTCACTGGGCTAGTGGAAACTCTAGGTAGCCCCACTGGGCTAGTGGAAACTCTAGGTAGCCCCACTGGGCTAGTGGAAACTCTAGGTAGCCTCACTGGGCTAGTGGAAACTCTAGGTAGCCTCACTGGGCTAGTGGAAACTCTAGGTAGCCTCACTGGGCTAGTGGAAACTCTAGGTAGCCTCACTGGGCTAGTGGAAACTCTAGGGTAGCCTTACTGGGCTAGTGGAAACTCTAGGTAGCCTCACTGGGCTAGTGGAAACTCTAGGTAGCCTCACTGGGCTAGTGGAAACTCTAGGCTAGCCTTACTGGGCTAGTGGAAACTCTAGGGTAGCCTTACTGGGCTAGTGGAAACTCTAGGGTAGCCTTACTGGGCTAGTGGAAACTCTAGGTAGCCCCACTGGGCTAGTGGAAACTCTAGGTAGCCTCACTGGGCTAGTGGAAACTCTAGGGTAGCCTTACTGGGCTAGTGGAAACTCTAGGTAGCCTCACTGGGCTAGTGGAAACTCTAGGTAGCCTCACTGGGCTAGTGGAAACTCTAGGGTAGCCTTACTGGGCTAGTGGAAACTCTAGGGTAGCCTTACTGGGCTAGTGGAAACTCTAGGTAGCCTCACTGGGCTAGTGGAAACTCTAGGTATCCCCACTGGGCTAGTGGAAACTCTAGGTAGCCTCACTGGGCTAGTGGAAACTCTAGGTAGCCCCACTGGGCTAGTGGAAACTCTAGGTAGCCTCACTGGGCTAGTGGAAACTCTAGGTAGCCTCACTGGGCTAGTGGAAACTCTAGGTAGCCTCACTGGGCTAGTGGAAACTCTAGGTAGCCCCACTGGGCTAGTGGAAACTCTAGGTAGCCTCACTGGGCTAGTGGAAACTCTAGGTAGCCTCACTGGGCTAGTGGAAACTCTAGGTAGCCTCACTGGGCTAGTGGAAACTCTAGGTAGCCTCACTGGGCTAGTGGAAACTCTAGGTAGCCTCACTGGGCTAGTGGAAACTCTAGGTAGCCCCACTGGGCTAGTGGAAACTCTAGGTAGCCTCACTGGGCTAGTGGAAACTCTAGGTAGCCTCACTGGGCTAGTGGAAACTCTAGGTAGCCTTACTGGGCTAGTGGAAACTCTAGGTAGCCCCACTGGGCTAGTGGAAACTCTAGGTAGCCTCACTGGGCAAATGAAAACTCTAAGTAGCACCACTGGGCTAGTGGAAACTCTAGGTAGCCTCACTGGGCTAGTGGAAACTCTAGGTAGCCTCACTGGGCTAGTGGAAACTCTAGGTAGCCTCACTGGGCTAGTGGAAACTCTAAGTAGCACCACTGGGCTAGTGGAAACTCTAAGTAGCACCACTGGGCTAGTGGAAACTCTAGGTAGCCTCACTGGGCTAGTGGAAACTCTAGCCTCACTGGGCTAGTGGAAACTCTAAGTAGCCCCAGTGGGCTAGTGGAAACTCTAGCCTCACTGGGCTAGTGGAAACTCTAAGTAGCCCCACTGGGCTAGTGGAAACTCTAGCCTCACTGGGCTAGTGGAAACTTAGTCCCACTGGGCTAGTGGAAACTCTAAGTAGCCCCACTGGGCTAGTGGAAACTCTAGGTAGCCTCACTGGGCTAGTGAAAACTCTAAGTAGCCTCACTGGCCTAGTGGAAACTCTAGGTAGCCTCACTGGGCTAGTGGAAACTCTAGGTAGCCTCACTGGGCTAATGAAAACTCTAAGTAGCCTCACTGGCCTAGTGGAAACTCTAGCCTCACTGGGCTAATGGAAACTCTAAGTAGCCGCACTGGCCTAGTGGAAACTCTAGGTAGCCTCACTGGGCTAGTCGAAACTCTAAGTAGCCTCACTGGACTAGTGGACACTCTAAGTAGCCTCACTGGACTAGTGGACACTCTAAGTAGCCCCACTGGGCTAGTGGAAATTCTAGGTAGCCTCATTGGGCTAATGAAAACTCTAAGTAGCCTCACTGGGCTAGTGGAAACTCTAAGTAGCCTCACTGGACTAGTGGACACTCTAAGTAGCCTCACTGGGCTAGTGGAAACTCTAGCCTCACTGGGCTAGTGGAAACTCTAAGTAGCCTCACTGGGCTACTGGAAACTCTAAGTAGCCTCCCTGGGCTAGTGGAAACACTAGCTTCACTGGGCTAGTGGAAACACTAGCCTCACTGGCCTAGTGGAAACACTAGCTTCACTGGGCTAGAGGAAACACTAGCTTCACTGGGCTAGTGGAAACTCTAAGTAGCCTCACTGGCCTAGTGGAAATTCGAAGTAACCTCACTGGGCTAGTGGAAACTCGAAGTAACCTCACTGGGCTAGTGGAAACTCTAGCCTCACTGGCCTAGTTGAAACACTAGCTTCACTGGGCTAGAGGAAACACTAGCTTCACTGGGCTAGTGGAAACTCTAGGGTAGCCTCACTGGGCTAGTGGAAACTCTAGGTAGCCTCACTGGCCTAGTGGAAACTCTAGCCTCACTGAGCTAGTGGAAACTTTTAGTAGCCTCACTAGACTAGTGGACACTCTAGGTAGCCTCACTGGGCTAGTGGAAACTCTAAGTAGCCTCACTAGACTAGTGGAAACTCTAGCCTCACTGGGCTAGTGGAAACTTTAAGTAACCTCACTGGCCTAGTGGAAACTCTAGCCTCACTGGGCTAGTGGAAACTTTAAGTAGCCTCACTGGGCTAGTGGAAACTTTAAGTAGCCTCACTGGGCTAGTGGAAACTTTAAGTAGCCTCACTGAGCTAGTGGAATCTTTAAGTAGCCTCACTTGGCTAGTGGAAATTTTAGTAGCCTCACGGGATAATTGGATGATTTAATCTCAGTTGAAAACTCCCTCCAATTTCACAGATCTCCCACAATCCACCTTGACTTGCCATTGTCATCACTGGCTGCTGTGTACTGAGCTGTTGGCAAGCGTCTCTGGCTTGCGTCTGAAATGTCACCCTATTCCCTACACAGTGCGCAACATTGCATGCGTGCTTGTGTGCGTGTGCGTGCTTGTGTGCGTGTGCGTGCGTGTGTGCATGCGTACGTGCGTGCGTTCGGGAGAGAGAGACAGCCTCAGTGAGGTCAATGACAGATGTTTAAGGGTCAAATTCTTTATTTCAGTGTGGAAGAAGGAGTCAGAAGGCTTATCTTATTAACCAGAGTTTGTTTCGGGAGAGCGTCTGTTTGGGTGATGGATGATTTTCACGTGGGCAGCCCTATATTATTAGGTTTGGAGGAGGGAAAAACTCACACATTTTCTGTGTAAAGAAATGAACAACACATGACTTGTTTGTGAAGTCATCCAGCAGATATGTTTTCAACTCTCTCACTCTTCTCTCTAAGCAGATGGTAATCAGACCAAATTTCAGACAGAGGGTTTCTGGATGACAATCAAGGAACAAGATTGTTTTTTTAGTTTAGGATGCGATGTGTACATGGAGGGGGGAGTGGTTTAAAATGACTAAGTAGAACTAAAGCTTTTAACCTCATCTTGTCTCTAGAGGGTTCCTGTTCTGTCCTTTTAACCTCATATTGTTCTCTAGAGGGTTCCTGTTCTGTCCTTTTAACCTCATATTGTTCTCTAGAGGGTTCCTGTTCTGTCCTTTTAACCTCATATTGTTCTCTAGACGGTTCCTGTTCTGTC
Source organism: Oncorhynchus nerka (assembly GCF_034236695.1). Classification (NCBI taxonomy): domain Eukaryota; kingdom Metazoa; phylum Chordata; class Actinopteri; order Salmoniformes; family Salmonidae; genus Oncorhynchus; species Oncorhynchus nerka. The sequence goes on along the minus strand of NC_088404.1, from coordinate 11,049,960 downwards.
CTTTTAACCTCATATTGTTCTCTAGAGGGTTCCTGTTCTGTCCTTTTAACCTCATCTTGTTTTATAGAGGGTTCCTGTTCTGTCCTTTTAACCTCATATTGTTCTCTAGAGGGTTCCTGTTCTGTCCTTTGTTCTGTCCTTTTAACCTCATATTGTTCTCTAGAGGGTTCCTGTTCTGTCCTTTGTTCTGTCCTTTTAACCTCATATTGTTCTCTAGAGGGTTCCTGTTCTGTCCTTTTAACCTCATATTGTTCTCTAGAGGGTTCCTGTTCTGTCCTTGTTCCTGAGTTTTGCTCCTGTTCGGTTTTGTTTGTTTTGAGGGAGCAAGGAATGGAGGGAGGACGTTGGGGTCATTTTAAACACACTATATATACAAAAGTAGGTGGACACACCTTCAAATTAGTGGATTAGGCTATTTGAGCCACACCAAATGCTGAGAGGTCTATAAAATTGAGCACACAGCCATGCAATCTCCACAGATAAACATTGGTAGTAGGATGGCCTTACTGAAGAGCTCAGTGACCTTCAGTGTGGCACAGTTATAGGATGGCACCTTTCCAACAAGTCAGTTCATCAAATTTATGCTCTGCTAGAGCTGCCCCGGTCAACTGTAAGTGCTGTTATTGTGAAGTGGAAACGTCTAGGAGCAACAACGGCTCAGCCGCAAAGTGGTAGGCCACAGATGCTCACAGAATGGGATTGCCAAGTGCTTAAACTTAAATTGTCTGTCCTTGGTTGCAACACTCACTAACGAGTTCCAAACTGCCTCTGGAAGAAACGTCAGCAGAAGAACTGTTCGTCGAGAGCTTCATGAAATGGTTTTCCATGGCCGAGCAGCCGCACACAAGCCTAAGATCACCATGTGCAATGCCAATTGTCGGCTGGAGTGGCGTAATGCTCGCTTCCATTGGACACTGGAGCAGTGGAAACGCATCCTCTGGAGTGATGAATCACGCTTCACCATCTGGCAGTCCGACGGACTAATCTTGGTTTGATGGATGCCAGGAGAACGCTACCTGCCCCAATGCATAGTGCCAACTGTAAAGTTTGGTAAAGTTGTTTTTCATGGTTTCGGGCTAGGCCCCTTAGTTCCAGTGAAGGGAAATATTAACGCTACAGGATACAATGACATTCTAGACAATTCTGTGCTTCCAACTTTGTGGCTGTGCTTCCAACTGTGCTTCCAAGTTTGGGGAAGGCCCTTTCCTGTTTCAGCATGACAATGCCCCCGTGCACAAAGCGGAAGTCCATTCAGAAATGGTGTATTGAGATCAGTGAGGAAGAACTTGACTGGCCTGCACAGAGCCCTGACCTTAACCCCATCGAACACCTTTTGGATGAATTGGAACGCCGACTGCGAGCCAGGCCTAATCGCCCAAAATCAGTACCCGACCTCACTAATGCTCTTGTGGCTGAATGGAAGCAAGCCCGCAGCAATGTTCCAACATTTGGTGGAAAGCCTTTCCCAGAAGAGTGGAGGCTGTTAAAGCAGCAATGTTCCCAGAAGAGTGGAGGCTGTTAAAGCAGCAATGTTCCCTGAACAGTGGAGGCTGTTAAAGCAGCAATGTCAGTTTGTTGCCTTGTCACTGTCTTTAGTGGTTCTCTATGTTGATTGTGGCTCATATGTCCTCATATTGTGGCTCATATGTCCTTGATGAATCATAAATCCTTGATCGTATTATCTCCTTATTAATTTCATTGTAATTCATTACACCTTTTGACAGGTACAATTAAGCAATAAGGCACGAGGAGGTGTGGTATATGGCCAAAATACCACGGCTGTCAGCCAGTCCGCATTCAGGGCTTGAAAAACCCAGGATTATAAAGTACATTCATCAACATTTCTGTAAATGTGTCAGATTTAGCCAGCCACATAGATCCCATCTGTAGTCTCTGTATCAGGGATATTTAAATCCAGGCCTCGCCTCAGGGTCCACAGTAGATTACTGCTGCTTTATTCAAATCCAGGCGTCGCCTCAGGGTCCACAGTAGATTACTGCTGATTTTTTCAAAGTCTTAGTGCAGTGTCTGCTGTGGTTGTGAAGTACAGTCCGTGAGAGGCAAGCTGTAGTCACATGTAGGCTGACATGGATTTTGTTGTGTTGGAGTCCTGATGTTTATTCCTATTGGAGTCCTGATGTTTATTCCTATTGGAGTCCTGATGTTTATTCCTATTGGAGTCCTGATGTTTATTCCTGTTAGAGTCCTGATGTTTATTCCTATTGGAGTCCTGATGTTTATTCCTGTTGGAGTCCTGATGTTTTTTCCTGTTGGAGTCCTGATGTTTATTCCTGTTGGAGTCCTGATGTTTATTCCTATTGGAGTCCTGATGTTTATTCCTATTGGAGTCCTGATGTTTATTCCTATTGGAGTCCTGATGTTTATTCCTATTGGAGTCCTGATGTTTATTCCTATTGGAGTCCTGATGTTTATTCCTATTGGAGTCCTGATGTTTATTGCTATTGGAGTCCTGATGTTTATTCCTATTGGAGTCCTGATGTTTATTCCTATTGGAGTCCTGATGTTTATTCTTGTTGGAGTCCTGATGTTTATTCCTGTTGGAGTCCTGATGTTTATTCCTGTTGGAGTCCTGATGTTTATTCCTGTTGGAGTCCTGATGTTTATTCCTGTTGGAGTCCTGATGTTTATTCCTATTGGAGTCCTGATGTTTATTCCTATTTTCTCTGTTTTGTTTCACTATGTTGAACCAATGTTATTTCTCCTGACAGCGGTCCATACCATATCATTTATTATGCATTTTATATCCTGTAATGCTGGATGTGTATTCACTCTGGCTCGACCAATCATTGTGCCAAGTGGTGTGTATTCTCTCTGGCTCGACCAATCATTGTGCCTGGTGGTGTTGCCTCGATAAAGATCAATCTCATCTATCATCCTGTGTGGTGCCTGTGTGTGGTGTCTGTGTGTGGTGTCTGTGTGTGTGGTGTGTGTGTGTGTGGTGTGTGTGTGTGTGTGTGTGTGTGTGTGTGTGTGTGTGTGTGTGTGTGTGTGTGTGTGTGTGTGTGTGTGTGTGTGTGTGTGTGTGTGTGTGTGTGTGTGTGTGTGTGTGTGTGTGTGTGTGTGTGTGTGTGTGTGTGTGTGTGTGTGTGTGTGTGTGTGTGTGGTGTCTGTGTGTGTGGTGTGTGTGTGTGTGTGTGTGTGTGTGTGTGTGTGTGTGTGTGTGTGTGTGTGTGTGTGTGTGTGTGTGTGTGTCACCATGCTTCCCCAATCCTTCCCCAAACCTCTTTGTGTCAAGATAGAGATAACTTATGGCAATGGTCGCCAGCATACAGGCCCAAGATGGTACCAAAACTACTTTTGCCGCAAAAAATAATAAACATTTAATGCGTTACGCATTTTAAGCTGAAATATGTAACTTTTTGGGGTGACTCGACCAAATTCACGTAGAAATGTGATTTATAGATATGTTATTCTCATTGAAAGCAAGTCTAAGAAGCAGTAGATCTGTTCTATGTGCGCTATGTCTATGCTTCCCATCCTTAAATTTAGTTTTTGAGTCTTTTTTAAATATTTTTTTTTACCTTTATTTTACTAGGCAAGTCAGTTAAGAACAAATTCTTATTTTCAATGACGGCCTAGGAACAGTGGGTTAACTGCCTGTTCAGGGGCAGAACGACAGATTTTGTACCTTGTCAGCTCGGGGATTTGAACTTGCAACCTTTCGGTTACTAGTCCAATGCTCTAACCACTAGGCTACACCAACTTCAAAGAGCAGAAAATACAATATTTTTTGGTTATTGACGATATATTTCACAGATGATTAGATGGGACAATGATTCTCTACACTATGAATCACTTGTTTTGTCACATAAACTGAAATTAGGCGAACTATTCGAATTTTAGCAACCAGGAAACGGTGCAGGAATTTCTGCACATTGCACATTTCATGTGTTTCCCTCTCTTTGTGAAGAAGCGGACATAATTCAACATCAACAAATAATGAGGAAGCATATTCTTAATGGAAGTAGGCCTATTGATTCTTAATGGCAGTAGGCCTATTGATTCTTAATGGCAGTAGGCCTATTGATTCTTAATGGCAGTAGGGCTATTGATTCTTAATGGCAGTATGGCTATTGATTCTTAATGGTAATAGGCCTATTGATTCTTAATGGCAGTAGGGCTATTGATTCTTAATGGTAATAGGCCTATTGATTCTTAATGGCAGTAGGGCTATTGATTCTTAATGGCAGTATGCCTATTGATTCTTAATGGTAATAGGCCTATTGATTCTTAATGGTAATAGGCCTATTGATTCTTAATGGCAGTATGCCTATTGATTCTTAATGGTAATAGGCGTATTGATTCTTAATGGTAATAGGCCTATTGATTCTTAATGGCAGTAGGGCTATTGATTCTTAATGGCAGTAGGCCTATTGATTCTTAATGGCAGTAGGGTTATTGATTCTTAATGGCAGTATGCCTATTGATTATTACTGGCAGTAGGTCTATTGATTCTTAATGGTAATAGGCCTATTGATTCTTAATGGCAGTAGGCCTATTGATTCTTAATGGCAGTAGGCCTATTGATTCTTAATGGCAGTAGGCCTATTGATTCCTAATTGAAATGACCAAAAACAGCTGTAGGCCTAAATATCACAGTGGATTTTTAATAACAAAATAAGGGGGCTATAGTAGGCCTTCAGTCTTCTGCTTTCTAAAGGTCCTATGTGAGTGACACTCCTACCATAGTGAAGGCCAGGGGGCAGTCAGCTGCCGGTGGGAGAGAGAGAAATAACAGATTGCGACTTTAATGTGTTAATGGCCTGAGAAAGCCATTACCTCGGCAGAGTAAGATGAATACATGCAGGTATACGAGGACAGAACATTAGCATTGCTCAGTGCACTGTGACAGCCTCATATCTATCTCCCAATGCAACTTTGCAGCATGGTCTATGTCCCAAATGGCACATTATACCCTTTATAGTGCACTACTACCAAGGCCTATTGTCTTTTGTCCAAAGTAGTGCACTACGTAGGGAATAGAGTGTCAGTTGAGACATCGCCATGGTAATGTGAAAGTATTGCTACACGGTAGGTTGGCTATTTCATAAATAAAGTTGTCTCTAACGTCGGACGCCCCTGGCCAGCCGGCTGGCTGCTTCCTTGAGTCATTAGTCTTTAAGGTTTCCATCATGTTAGGTCCAACACACACACACACACACACACACACACACACACACACACACACACACACACACAGAGACACACACACACACACACACACACACACACACACAGAGAGAGACACACACACACACACACACACACACACACACACACAGAGACACACACACACACACACACACACACACACACAGAGACACACACACACACAGAGACACACACACACAAACACACACACACACACACACACACACACACACACACACACAGAGAGAGAGACACACTAAAGGTCTATAGCCCGTTGCTATTTTCCAGAAGCCGGCAGGTATCAGATGGCATTTTAATATCACTTGATGTAAGTCGACAGTTAAAACAGTTTTCTTTAAAAGATGAATGATTCGTTGCTGAGGGATTGGTTTTCTAGCAGGTCAGTTGATTCCCTATGTAATCGCTGTCTGTGCTTTGAATTTACCGCATGTGTCAATTATAGATATGTAGCTGGGTCTACGTTGCACTTGAGAGGCTGTTAGAAGATTGACAACAAAAAAACACATTCATGGCAAATGTCCCATCCATCCATGCATTAGTTAGAGAGTGCTTGCATGTGTAAATAGCCATATGAGTGTGGAAAGAATAAATTGTACTTAACCAAAAAGGGTTCAATTGTTCCCTATATACAGTGTATCCCTACAAAAAGTTCAGGGAAGAACCACAAATGTATTTTATTTTTGAGCAATGTGTAGAACAGAAAAACATACTACATGTGGATGCTTAGAAAAGCACATAACAGCATTACACCAGGTTGTGTATCATTTCTCCCACTTTACTAAAGTCTACAAAACATACAACCATTTTGAGAGATTATGCAGATAGATAACCACTGGGCA
>NC_088404.1:10978928-11041428 GCF_034236695.1 Oncorhynchus nerka | reverse complement strand
AAAGCGTGACCTCTAGTATGACCTAGTGAAATCAGTTTTAGGATATGTCTTTGCCCTTTCCGACTGCATCTCTGTATCCCAATTGTAGAAGTGTATGTTTGTAATATCCTCATGAAGTGTTCTCTCTGTTTTGCAGATACGGTGACATGGTACCCAAGACCATCGTGGGGAAGGTGTTTGGTTCCATCTGTTCCCTGAGCGGGGTGCTGGTCATCGCCCTGCCTGTTCCCGTCATCGTGTCCAACTTCAGCCGCATTTACCACCAGAGCCAGCGGGCAGAAAAACGACGAGCTCAAAAGGTAAAGTGGCCGTACTGTGTGTGCGTGTGCGTGTGCGTGTGCGTGTGCGTGTGTGTGTGTGTGTGTGTGTGTGTGTGTGTGTGTGTGTGTGTGTGTGTGTGTGTGTGTGTGTGTGTGTGTGTGTGTGTGTGTGTGTGTGTGTGTGTGTGTGTGTGTGTGTGTGTGTGTGTGTGTGTGTGTGTGTGTGTGTGTGTGTGTGTGTGTGTGTGTGTGTGTGTGTGTGTGTGTGTGTGTGTGTGTGTGTGTGTGTGTGTGTGTGTGTGTGTGTGTGTGTGTGTGTGTGTGTGTGTGTGTGTGTGTGTGTGTGTGTGTGTGTGTGTGTGTGTGTGTGTGTGTGTGTGTGTGTGTGTGTGTGTGTGTGTGTGTGTGTGTGTGTGTGTGTGTGTGTGTGTGTGTGTGTGTGTGTGTGTGTGTGTGTGTGTGTGTGTGTGTGTGTGTGTGTGTGTGTGTGTGTGTGTGTGTGTGTGTGTGTGTGTGTGTGTGTGTGTGTGTGTGTGTGTGTGTGTGTGTGTGTGTGTGTGTGTGTCCCTCCCTCTCTTCCTTCCTCCTTATATCCCCACTACCTCTCTCATTTCCTGTCTGTCAGTCTATCTGTGTCTGTAGCTGTTATTTCTCTGTCTGTGTCAGAGAGCTAACCAGCACAGAGAGAGAATAAAACAACCTTTTGTAGACTTAAACAGAGGAGTGTTACCTTTCGTTCAAACAGAAAGCCCGGATCGTTAAAACCGTGCATCGAAGAGCCGGGGCGATAACTCGTACATGCACTACAAGCGCTACAACGGTCATTTCCTGATCCACAACTCTCTCAAAGAGGTACTGTGACAGAACCGACCGGTTGGAGGGGCTCATCATCGGCCCCTGACCAGTGCTGCTTGTCTCTTGACCAGTGCTGTTTGTCTCTCAGCTCAGAGCCATGTTGTGACCACGGGGGGCTGCGTAACACCAGGGGGACTGCTTATGGCGTAACACCAGGGGGACTGCTTATGGCGTAACACCAGGGGGACTGCTTATGGCGTAACATCAGGGGGACTGCTTATGGCGTAACACCAGGGGGACTGCTTATGGCGTAACATCAGGGGGACTCCTTATGGCGTAACACCAGGGGCTGTTGCCCTTGCTGCTCCCATTCCAGTGCTTCAGTATAGTCGGCTTCGTTGTAGACTGTCTTGACAGCACCCATCACCTCGTTCTCAGCTACAGCATTGACATGCACTTTCCAAACTCTATCAGGACCAGCGCTCCACTCTGTTACTCCCCCTGCTGGCGAATTGGAGCTATCACTCACATTGACTCATCATAACCAAGTCGTGCAACTGTCTGCCATACAGGGTGTAGGGTGACGTTTCCCCTAGATGCTGATCTTCGGTTAGTTTTAACATGTTATATTTAAGATTGGAGTGAAAAAGCTGATCCTAGATCTGTACCTAGAGGAAACTTCATCATGTAGGGTCCAACAGGATTTGTAGGGAAAAGATAGGAGTCACATAGGTTTTTCAGCTGAACACCTGGCTGCTTATCACTCGGTATATGTTGTCTGGAGTGATGAATCACGCTTCACCATCTGGCAGTCCGACTGACAAATCTGGGGTTGGCGGATGCCAGCAGAACGCTACCTGCCCAAATGCATATTGCAACTGTAAAGTTTGGTGGAGGAGAAATAATGGTATAGGGCTGTTTTCATTGTTCAGGTTCAGGCGCCTTAGTTCCAGTGAAGGGAAATCTTAACGTTACAGCATACAATGACATTCTAGATGATTCTGTGCTTCCAACTTTGTGGCAACAGTTTGGGGAAGTCGAGGTCCAACCATAAATGGTTTGTCGAGATCGGTGTGGAAGAATTTAACTGGCCTGCAGAGAGCCCTGACCTTAACTCCATCGATCACCTTTGGGATGAATTGGAACACTGACTGCAAGCCAGGCCTAATCGCCCAACATCAGTGCCCGATCTCACTAATGCTCTTGAGGCTGAATGGAAGCTAGTCCCCACAACCATGTCCCAACATCCAGTGGAACACCTTCCTAGAGGAGTGGAGGCTGGTATAGCAGCAAAGTAGTGACCAACTCCATATTAATGTCCATGATTTTGGAATTAGATGTTTGTGGAGCAGATGTCCACATACCTATGGTCATATAGTGTATCTTTCATAGGGTCATCTAAGAACCATTGCAGGCTAGGCTTCTTAATTTCAGCACTGCGTGTGGTTTTCTACAGCTGGCCTAACACTCCTCTGCTCAGAGTTGGTCCCTCAGTAATGTTTAGCCCTAATTCCTATTCTCTGTCTTCTTCTCTCTGTGTACCCCAATGTTTAGCCCTAATTCCTATTCTGTCTTCTTCTCTCCCCAAGGCGTCCAAGGAAGCAGGACAGCTCCTAGTGGGAAAACCCAACATTCCCTTTGAGAGCCATCATCACCACCTTCTGCACTGCCTGGAGAAGACCACAGTAAGAACACCTTTACCTTAACCCCTAACCATAACCTTTACCATAAACATAACCCCTAACCATAACCTTTACCATAAACATAACCCCTAACCATAACCTTTACCATAAACATAACCATAACCATAAACCCTAACCACAACCTTTACCATAACCATAACCCCTAACCATAACCTTTACCATAACCATAACCCCTAACCATAACCTTTACCATAAACATAACCATAACCCCTATCCATAACCTTTACCATAAACATAACCCCTAACCATAACCTTTACCATAACCATAACCCCTAACCATAACCTTTACCATAAACATAACCATAACTCCTAACCATAACCTTTACCGTAAACATAACCATAACCCCTAACCATAACCTTTACCATAAACATAACCATAACTCCTAACCATAACCTTTACCATAAACATAACCATAACCCCTAACCATAACCTTTACCATAAACATAACCATAACCCCTATCCATAACCATCATCACTCCCGGATTCCCAGCATGCCAAAGATAACATGCATTCTGCCAGCCCAGTAACGTTGTGCCTTCAAAACAGACAAGCATACTTCATTTTACATGTATGTATAATTCAGAGAGATAAAAAAGCATGTCTCTTATGTTAGCCATGACACACACACACACAAACACACACACGCACACTCGCACACACACACACAAACACACACACGCACACTCGCACGCACACACACACACACACACTCGCACATGCACACTCGCACACACACAAACACACACACGCACACTCGCACGCACACGCACACACACACACAACACACACGCACACACGCACACTCGCACGCACACACACACACACACACACACACCTACATGCCGTTCTATATGGTAGAGTATATGCCTGCATCATACCCCTTAGTGCTGCGTGCAGCATTATGTATGTTGGCTGAGGAGAAAAACATGAACAGGAAGCAGGAGAGAGAGAGATGCCTTTATTCCTATGGAACTTTTGTGGGTGTAATGTTTACTGTTAATTTTATTGTTTATTGTCTACTTCATTTGCTTTGGCAATGTTAACATATGTTTCCCATGCAAAATAAAGCCCTTAAATTGAAATTGAATTGAGAGACAGAGACAAAGAATAACTACTGTGGGTTATGCTTCAACAGAAACCTTGGGAAAATCCTCTGCATTATCATGAACAGCAGACGTACATTTCCTCAGTGAAAACAATATACTGAGCAATTGTCAAATTGGCTTTTTACCAAATTATCGTACGACAGACCACGTATTCACCCTGCACACCCTAATTGAAAAACAAAACAACCAAAACAAAGCCAAAGTCTTCTCATGCTTTGTTGATTTCAACAAAAGCCTTCAACTCAATTTGGCATGAGGGTCTAGTATACAAATTGATGGAAAGTGGTGTTGGGGGAAAAACATACAACATTATGAAATCCATGTACACAAACAACAAGTGTGCGTGCGGTTAAAATAGGCAAAAAAACACACGCATTATTTCCCACAGGGCCGTGGGGTGAGACAGGGATGCAGCTTAAGACCTCTTCAACATATATATAAACAAATTGGTGAGGGCACTAGAACAGCCTGCAGCACCCGGCCTCACCCTACAAGAATTTATAAAAAATGGCGCCGGAAGAAATGGCAGCAGTTGTACGGGCCCCCGACCAATTGTGCTATATTTTTTCTGCGTTATTTCTAACTTATTTTGTACATAATGTTTCTTCAACCGTATCTTACGACAGAAAAGAGCTTCTGGATATCAGGACAGCGATCACTCACCTCGGATTAGACAAAGATTTTTTCTACAATGAGCAAGACGCACAGGACATTCTCCAAACACCCAGCTGGGCCAACATCCCTGTTATTTGCAAGAGGAAGCGATGCAGGTACAGAGGACAAAGAATCGGATGCCTCGTCAGGACCCGCAGAAGGCGAGTGGGAAAGCTGCCGTTACCGTCAATACTACTCGCCAACTTGCAATCACTGGACAATAAACTAGACGAGGTACGATCACGAATATCCTACCAACAGGACATCAAAAACTGTAATATCCAATGTTTTACGGAATCGTGGCTGAATGACGGCATGGATATTCAGCTAGCGGGATACACGCTGCATAGGCAGGATAGAACAGCACGAGGGGCGGCGGTCTGTGCATATTTGTAAACAACAGCTGGTGCACAAAATCTAAGGAAGTCTCGCCTGAAGTAGAGTATATTGTGATAAACTGCAGGTCACACTACTTGCCTAGAGAGTTTTCAGCTATACTTTTTGTGGCTGTTTATTCACCACCACAAACATTGTTTATTCACCACCACAAACAGATGCTGGTACTAAGACCGCACTCAGTCAGCTGTTTAAGGAAATAAGAAAACAGGAAACCGCTCACCCAGAGGCGGCACTCCTAGTGGCCAGAGATTTTAATGCAGGGAAACTTAAATCAGTTCTACCAAATTTCTATCAACATGTTAAATGTGTAACCAGAGATAAAACAAATTCTAGACCACCTTTACTCCACACACAGAGATGCGTACAAAGCTCTCCCTCGCCCTCTATTTGGTAAATCTGACCACAATTCTATCCTCCTGATTCCTGCTTACAAGCTAAAATGAAAGCAGGAAGCACCAGTGACTCGGTCTATAAAAAAAAGTGGTCAGATGAAGCCGATGCTAAACTACAGGACTGCTTTGCTATCACAGACTGGAAGATATTCCGGGATTCTTCCGATGACATTGAGGAGTACAACACATCAGTCACTGGCTTTATCAATAAGTGCATTGAGGACGTCGTCCCCACAGTGACTGCACGTACATACCCCAACCAGAAGCCATGAATTACAGGCAACATTTGCACTGAGCTAAAGGATAGAGCTACCGCTTTCAAGGTGCGGGACTCTAACCCGGAAGCTTACAAGAAATCCCTCTATTCCCTGCGACGAACCATCAAACAAGCAAAGCGTCAATACAGGGCTAAGATTGAATCATACTACACCGGCTCCGACTCCGACGCTCGTCTCATGTGGCAGGGCTTGCAAACTATTACAGTCTACAAAGGGAAGCACAGCCGCGAGCTGCCCAGTGACACGAGCCTACCAGACGAGCTAAATAACTTCTATGCTCGCTTCGAGGCAAGCAACACTGAGGCATGCATGAGACCATCAGCTGTGCCGGACTACTGTGTGATCACGCTCTCCGTAGCCGACGTGAGTAAGACCTTTAAACAGGTCAACATACACAAGGCTGCGGGGCCAGATGGATTACCAGGACGTGTGCTCCAGGCATGTGCTGACCAACTGGCAGGTGTCTTCACTGACATTTTCAACATGTCCCTGATTGAGTCTGTAATACCAACATGCTTCAAGCAGACCACCATAGTCCCTGTGCCCAAGAACATAAAGGCAACCTGCCTAAATGACTACAAACCCGTCCGTAGCCATGAAGTGCTTTGAAAGGCTGGTAATGGCTCACATCAACACCATTATCCCAGAAACCCTACACCCACTCCAATTTGCATACCGCTCAAACAGATCCACAGATGATGGAATCTCTATTACACTCCACACTGCCCTTTCCCACCTGGACAAAAGGAACACCTATGTGAGAATGCTGTTCATTGACTACAGCTCAGCGTTCAACACCATAGTACCCTAGGCCTGATCACCGACAACGACGAGACAGCCTATAGGGAGGAGGTCAGAGACCTGGCCGGGTGGTGCCAGAATAACAACCTATCCCTCAACGTAACCAAGACCAAGGAGATGATTGAGGACTACAGGAAAAGGACCACCGATCACGCCCCCATTCCCATCGACGGGGCTGTAGTGGATCAGGTTGAGAGCTTCAAGTTCCTTGGTTCCACATCAGGGCACGACAAAGCCTATTCCCCCTCAGGAAACTAAAAAGATTTGGCATGGGTCCTGAGATCCTCAAACGGTTCTACATTTGCAACATCGAGAGCATCCTTACCGGTTGCATCACTGCCTGGTATGGCAATTGCTCGGCCTCCGACCGCAAGGCACTACAGAGGGTAGTGCGTGCGGCACAGTACATCACTGCGGCTAAGCTGCCTGCCATCCAGGACCTCTACACCAGGCGGTGTCAGAGGAAGGCCCTAAAAATGGTCAAAGACCCCAGCCACCACAGTCATAGACTGTTCTCTCTACTACCGCATGGCAAGACACATGACAAAAAGGCTTCTCAACAGTTTTTACCCCCAAGCCATAAGACTCCTGAACAGGTAATGAAATGGCTACCTGGAATATTTGCATTGTGTGCCACCCCTCCAACCCCCCCAACCCGTCTTTTACACTGCTGCTACTCTCTGTTTATCATATATGCATAGTCACTATACAGTCATGTACATACTACCTCAATTGGCCCGACCAACCAGTGCTCCAGCACATTGGCTAACCGGGCTTTCTGCATTCTGTCCTGCCAACCCCTCTTTTACGCTGCTGCTACTCTCTGTTCATCATATATGCATAGTCACTTTAACCATATCTACATGCTAATACTACCTCAACCAGCCTGACTAATATAGCCTTGCTACTGTATATAGCCTCTCTACTGTATATAGCCTCTCTACTGTCTATAGCCTCTCTATTGTATATAGCCTCTCTACTGTATATAGCCTCTCTACTGTGTATAGCCTCTCTACTGTGTATAGCCTATCTACTGTATATAGCCTCGCTATTGTATACAGCCTCTCTACTGTATATAGCCTCTCTATTGTATATAGCCTATCTACTGTATATAGCCTCTCTACTGTGTATAGCCTCTCTACTGTGTATAGCCTATCTACTGTATATAGCCTATCTACTGTATATAGCCTCGCTACTGTATACAGCCTCTCTACTGTATATAGCCTCTCTATTGTATATAGCCTCTCTACTGTATATAGCCTCTCTACTGTATATAGCCTCTCTACTGTATATAGCCTCTCTACTGTATATAGCCTCTCTACTGTGTATAGCCTCTACTGTGTATAGCCTATCTACTGTATATAGCCTCGCTACTGTATACAGCCTCTCTACTGTATATAGCCTCTCTATTGTATATAGCCTCTCTACTGTATATAGCCTCTCTATTGTATATAGCCTCTCTACTGTGTATAGCCTCTCTACTGTGTATAGCCTCTCTACTGTGTATAGCCTATCTACTGTATATAGCCTCGCTACTGTATACAGCCTCTATACTGTATATAGCCTCTCTACTGTATATAGCCTCTCTACTGTATATAGCCTCTCTACTGTATATAGCCTCGCTACTGTTATTTTCAACTGTCTTTTTACTGTTGTTTTATTTCTTTACTTACCTGTTGTTCACCTAATACCTTTTTTGCACTATTGGTTAGAGCCTGTAAGTAAGCATTTCACTGTAAGGTCTACCTACACCTGCTGTATTCGGCGCACGTGACAAATAAACTTTGATTTGATTTGAATTTGAAGTGAAATGTCTAGTGTTTGCTGATGATCTGGTGCTTCTGTCACCAACCAAGGAGGGCCTACAGCAGCACCTAGATCTTCTGCACAGATTCTGCCAGACCTGGGCCCTGACAGTAAATCTCAGTAAGACCAAAATAATGGTGTTCCAAAAAAGGTTCAGTCGCCAGGACCACAAATACACATTTCATCTAGACACCGTTGCCCTGGACACAAAAAACTATACGCCACAAGTAACTTCCACAAAGCTGTGAACGATCTGAGAGACAAGGCAAGAAGGGCATTCTATGCCATCAAAATTAACATAAAATTCGACATACCAATTAGGCTCTGGCTAAAAATACTTGAATCAGTTATAGAACCCATTGTCCATTATGGATGTGAGGTCTGGGGTCTGTTCACCAACCAAGATTTCACAAAATGGGACAAACACCAAATTGAGACTCTGCATGCAGAATTCTGCAAAAATTATCCTCAGTGTACAACATAAAACACCAAATAATGCAGAGCAGAATTAGGAATTAGGCCGATACCCGCTAATTATCAAAATCCACAACCACCAACCACCAAATCCACAACCACCAAATTCTACAACCACCTAAAAGGAAGCGATTCCCAAACCTTCCATAACAAAGCCATCCCCCACAGAGAGATAAATCTGGAGAAGAGTCCCCTAAGCAAGCTGGTCCTGGGACTCTGTTCACAAACACAAACACACCCTGGAGAAGAGTCCCTAAGCAAGCTGGTCCTGGGACTCTGTTCCCCAGGCCCCAGGACAGCAGCACAATTAGACCCAACCAAATCACGAGAAAACAAAAAGATAATTACTTGACACATTGGAAAGAATTAACAAAAAAACTGAGCAAACTCGAATGCTATTTGGCCCTAAACAGAGAGTACACAGTGGCAGAATATCTGTCCACTGTAACTGACCCAAACTTAAGGAAAGCTTTGACTATGTACAGACTCAGTGAGCATAGCCTTGCTATTGAGAAAGGCCGCCGTAGGCAGACATGGCTCTCAAGAGAAGACAGGCTATGTGCACACTGCCCACAAAATGAGGTGGAAACTGAGCTGCACTTCCTAACCTCCTGCCAAATGTATGACCATATTAGAGACACATATTTCCCTCAGATTACATAGATCCACAAAGAATTAGAAAACAAACCCAATTTTGATAAACTCCCATATTTACTGGGTGAAATATCACAGTGTGCCATCACAGCGGCAAGATTTGTGACCTGTTGCCACAAGGGCAACCAGTGAACTATACTATATTTATGTTTATTTATATTCCCTTTTGTACTGTAACCATTTGCACATCGTTACAACACTGTATATATACATAATATGACATTTGTAATATTTTGGAACTTCTATGAGTGAAATGTTTACTGTTCATTTTAATTGTTTATTTCACGTTTGTATAGTCTCTACTTCACTTACTTTGGTAATGTTAACATATGTTTCCCATGCCAATAAAGCCCCTTGAATTGAGAGCGCGAGAGCAAAAGAGAGCTTGGTAGCTTGCCGATTCTCCACACTTCTCCCACAGAACAAGTGTAAGCATTGGCTGAAGGGACTTTCCCACCATTGTTAAATCCATCACAGAATGCGCAACTTCCAACTTCAGGAGAAGGGTGGAGCTGTTCCCTCCCCTCCGTCCTTGTTTACTCCCCTTAGAAGATCTGATTGGACTGGATATATAAAAGAGCAATATGATGGAATCTAGGTGGAGCTGACCTTTGCACCTACTCAATTGTTTCAGATTGATGAATGGGAGTGAACTACAGAAAATGGGAGGGAACATCTTCCTGAAAAATATACTATTTCATTTTAGTCATTTAGCAGGCTCTCTTATCTAGAGTGACTTACATTAGTGCATTCATCTTAAGATACAGTAGCGAGGTGAGACAACAGTTGCAGTAACTACGTTACATTACATTAAAGAGGCTATCAGCAAAGTTTTTTTTTAATTGCGCGGGGGTAAGACTGAAGTGTCTTAATTAAGATACTCTTTGAAGAGGTAGAGTTTCAGGCGTTAGCGGAAGATGGGCAGGGACTCTGCTGTCCTAGCAGTGGAGGCTGGTGGGAGGAGCTATAGGAGGACAGGCTCATTGTAATTGGCTGGAATGGAATCAATGGAAAGGTACTGAACACATCAAACACATTTGAGTACTTTTCATTTATTACATTCTAGCCAATGAGCATGTCCTCCTAAAGCTCCTCCCAGCAGCCTCCTCTGTGTCCTAACATCAGGGGGAAGCTGGCTCCATCATTGGGGTGCCAGGACAGAAAAGGACTTTAGGGACGGCCAGAGGTGGCAGAAAGGAGTGAGGTTGGGATGTAGGGTTTGAGCAGAGCCTGAAGGTAGGGAGGGGCAGTTCTCCTTGCTGCTCCATAGGCAAGCACCTTTGTCTTGTAGTGGATCCGAGCTTCTGTAACGGATGTGAAACGGCTAGCTTAGTTAGCGGTGGTGCGCGCTAAATAGAGTTTCAATCGGTGACGTCACTTGCTCTGAGACCTTGAAGTAGTGGTTCCCCTTGCTCTGCAAGGGCCGTGGCATTTGTGGAGCGATGGGTAACGATGCTTCGTGGGTGACTGTTGTTGATGTGTGCAGAGGGTCCCGGGTTCGAGCCCGGGTATGGGTGAGGGGACGGACTAAAGTTATACTGTTACACTTCCACCGAGAGCCAATGGAGTGTACGGAGCACCGGGGTGACATGGGAGATGCAGCTTTCTGGGTAAAATGCTAAAGGTTTAATGTCACAAGAGCCAACAGAGAGTTGTAGTAGTTCAGATGCGTTATGAAGACTGCCTGGATTAGGACCTGCACTCTTTCCTGTGTGAGGAAAGGTCGGTACTCTACGGATGTTGTTGAACATGAACCTGCAGGAGCGAGACACTGTTATTATATTTGCAGAGAATTACAGGGTCACGGCAAGGTTCTGTGTAGTCGACAACTGTGTAGTTGTCGACCGTGATAGAGAGGTCTTGGAGCGTGCAGGCCTTCCCCGGGAGGAGGAGCAGGTCTGTTTTGTCGAGGTTGAGCTTGAGGTGGTAGGCTGAAATCCAAGCTGAGATATCTGCCAGGAACGCAGAGATGCATGTCAGTGTCAGAAGGGGGGAAGGAGAAAAGTTGAGTGTCATCTGCATAGCAATGATAGGAGAGACCATGGGAGGATATGACAGAGCCAAGTGACTTGGTGTATAGAGAAAAGATGAGAGGAGCTAGAACCAAGCCCTGGGGGACACAAGTAGTGATAACACGTGGTGCAGACACAGATCCTCTCCAAGCCACCTGGTAGGAGCAGCCTGCCAGGTAGGATGCAATCCAAGAGTGTGCAGAGCCTGAGACGCCCAGCCCTGAGAGAGTGGAGAGGAGGATCTGATCGTTCACGGATGTTGAAGGCAACGGATAGATCTAGGAGGATGAGAACAGAGGAGAGAGAGTTAGAATTGGCAGAGCGGAGAGCCTCCGTGACAAAGTGGAGAGCAGTCTCAGTTGAGTGACCTGTCTTGAAGCCTGACTGTTCAGGGTCAAGAAGGTCATTCTGAGAGAGATAATAAAGAAAGTTGGTCAGAAACAGCTCAAGTGTTTTAGAAAGAACAGAAAGAAGGGATACCGGTCTGTAGTTTTTGACATCAAAGGGATCGAGGGTTGGTTTCTTGTGGAGGGGAGTGACTCTGGACATCTTGAAGTCAGAGGGGACGCAGCCAGTGGTCAGGGATGAGTTAATGAGGGAATGGGAGGTCTCCAGAGAAAAGGGGATGGGGTCAAGTGGACAGGTGGTCAGGCGGCTGGACATCACTAGTCACAGGATTTCATCTGGAGAGAGAAGGTAGAAAGAGGTCAAGGCGTATGGTCGTTCTGCTTGAGTGGGACCAGTGGACTCAGTAGGCTGTTGTGGATGACGTCAAAGAAAGTGGTTGACAAAGTCGTCTGCAGAGAGAGAGGAGGTGGAGTGATATAGGAGGGAGAAGGTGGAAAAGAGTTTCCCAGGTTTGGAGGCAGAGGCGTGGAATTAGAGTGACAGGAAGCGGCTTTAGCAGTGGATACAGAAGAACAAGTAGAGAGGAGGTAATGGAAGGATGGAAGGTAGTAAGTTTGGTTTTCCTCCATTTTTGCTCAGCTGCCCACAGCTCTATTCTGTGAGCCACGCAGTGAGTCACTCAGCCACAGAGCAGGAGGGGAGGATCGAGCCGGTTGAGAGGAAAGTGGACAGTGAAAATCAAAATGAGACGGAAAGGGAGGAGAGTAGGTTCGAAGAGGCAGGAGAGAGACAGAGTCAGGAGACAGCAGGGTGAAGGATTTAGTAGAAGGGAGAGATGATGGGATAGAAGAGGAGAGATTAGAGGGAAAGAGAGCGACGATTAAAATACCATCTGGTTAGGGGCTGAGTGGGTAGGGAGAGAGGGAGAAAAAAATTAGATTGAAGGCACCCAGTACGATACGTGTTGAGCCATTGTAGGGAAATTAGCTTATCAAGGTGTCATACTCATTGAGGAACTCTCCAAGGTCACCTGGTGGCCGATAGATGACAACAATGTTAAGCTTGAGTGAACATGTGGACAAGTTACATTCGAATGAGGAGCTGGAAAGGTGAGAGTGGGGGAAAAATAGAAAATATCAATTCATGAGAAATAAGTATCTCTGACACCACCGCAACGACCAGATGCTCTCGGGAATATGAGAGTTCACATAGTCAGATGAAGAGAGAGCAGCCGGAGTAGAAGTGTTTTCTGGGGTATGTGGACAAAGGTATGTGGGCAACCCTTCAAATCAGTGGAAACAGATATTTCAGCCACACCCGTTGCTGACAGGTGTATAAAATCGAGCACACGGCCATAGAATAAAAAATACAAAATCAAGCTCAGCCGTGAAGTGGTAGGCCACACAAGCTCACAGAACGAGACCACCACAGTGCTGAAGTAGTAGGCCACACAAGCTCACAGAACGAGACCACCACAGTGCTGAAGTAGTAGGCCACACAAGCTCACAGAACGAGACCACCACAGTGCTGAAGTAGTAGGCCACAGAAGCTCACAGAACGAGACCACCACAGTGCTGAAGTAGTAGGCCACACAAGCTCACAGAACGAGACCACCACAGTGCTGAAGTAGTAGGCCACACAAGCTCACAGAACGAGACCACCACAGTGCTGAAGTAGTAGGCCACACAAGCTCACAGAACGAGACCACCACAGTGCTGAAGTAGTAGGCCACACAAGCTCACAGAACGAGACCACCACAGTGCTGAAGTAGTAGGCCACACAAGCTCACAGAACGAGACCACCACAGTGCTGAAGTAGTAGGCCACACAAGCTCACAGAACGAGACCACCACAGTGCTGAAGTGGTAGGCCACACAAGCTCACAGAACGAGACCACCAAGTGTTGAAGCGCGTAACGCGTAAAAATGGTCTGTCCACGGTTGCAACACTCACTACCGAATTCCAAACTGCCTCCGGAAGCAACGTCAGCACAAGAACGGTTCGTCGGGAGCTTCATGAAATGGGTTTCCATGGCCAAGCAGCCGCACACAAACCTAAGATCACCATGTACAATGCCAAACGTCTGGAGTGGTGTAAAGCTCGCCGCCATTGGACTCTGGAGCAGTTGAAACGCGCTCTCTAAAGTGATGAATCATGCTTCACCATCTGACAGTCTGATGGACGAATCTGGGTTTGGCGGATGCCAGGAGAATGCTACCTGCCAGAATGTATAGTGCCAGCTATAAAGTTTGGTGGAGGACAAATAATGGTCTGGGGCTGTTTTTCATGGTTTTGGGCTAGGCCCCTTAGTTCCAGTGAAGGGAAATCTTAATGCTGCAACATACAATGACATTCTAGATGATTATTTTCTTCCAACTTTGTGGCAAGTGTTTGGGGAAGGCCTTTTCCAGTTTCAGGATGGCACTGCCCCCTGTGCACAAAGTGAGGTCCATACAGAAATGGTTTGTCGATATCAGTATGTATGAACTTGACTGACCCTGACCTCTGACCTCAATCCCATCGAACACCTTTTGGATGAATTGTAATGCTGACTATGAGCCAGGCATAATTGCCCAACGTCAGTGCCCAACCTCACTAATGCTTTTGTGGCTGAAGGGAAGAAAATCCCCACAGCAATGTTCAATATCTGGTGAATAGCCTTCCCAGAAAAGTGGGGGCTGTTATAGCAGTGAAGACGGTACCAACTCCATATTAATGCCCGTGATTTTGGAATGACATGTTCAATGAGCAGGTGTCCACATACTTTTGGTCATGAAGTGTATGTCTCTGTCAGGGCCAAAAAGTCGAGGGGCTTTAGGGTGATAAAAGCTGAGATGTACTAGCCTTTTTGCCCACAGATTGGCAGTTCCAGAGGCTGTCGGAGACTAAGAATTCCATATGGGTTGTGCGCTCAGGGTACACTAGATTAGAAGGGTTGCAGCCCCAGGGTGGGAAGCGTCTGTAAAGCCAACAGGGTGAGGAGCGAACAGGGATAGAAGTCACACGCATACTTTACAAAGCTACAAAAGAGCAAATCTGAAAAAAACGAATAATTGCTAACACTAATTGCTGATTGCCTAGCAGAGGCGAAGGACACGCCTCTCAGCACTAATTGATGATTGCCTAGCAGAGGTGAAGGACACGCCTCTCAGCACTAATCGATGATTGCCTAGCAGAGGTGAAGGACACACCTCTCAGCACTAATTAATGATTGCCTAGCAGAGGTGAAGGACAAGCCTCTCGGCACTAATTGATGATTGCCTAGCAGAGATGAAGGACAAGCCTCTCAGCACTAATTGATGATTGCCTAGCAGAGGTGAAGGACACGCCTCTCAGCACTAATTGATGATTGCCTAGCAGAGGTGAAGGACACGCCTCTCAGCACTAATTGATGATTGCCTAGCAGAGGTGAAGGACACGTCTCTCAGCACTAATTGATGATTGCCTAGCAGAGGTGAAGGACACGCCTCTCAGCACTAATTGATGATTGCCTAGCAGAGGTGAAGGACGCGCCTCTCAGCACTAATTGATGATTGCCTAGCAGAGGTGAAGAAAAATACCTCCTCCAACAGACCCACCCACCAATTATCAGAACACTATCACAAATTGACCTGAAATCAGTCCAAATCAATGTCCCAACACTTTAAAGTCAGAAGTACTGAGAATTCAGCAGTTCAAACAGCACTGATTAAATACAGTAGGCTAGGAGGTAGATCACCAACCTTTTATGAGTCAAGATCACTTTCGCAGTCAAAAAGTAAGCCGAGATCTACCGCTCAGATTTGTATTTTTAAACATAACTTTCTTTTTTTTACATGAACCTAATTCAAATTTGGTTTGTGCAGTAGGCTTAATACATTATCACAGCATATTGGCTGCCAGTCCCCTGGATATCAGGACAGCGATCACTCACCTCGGATTAGACAAAGATTTCTTCAACAACAACAACAAGCAGGACTCACACAATATTCTCCAAACACCCCACAGTGCAGAAATCCCAATTATTAGCAAAAAGAAGCGGCGCAGAGGAGGAAGAGCCAGATGCCTCGTCCGGACCCCAAGAAGACAACTAGGAAAGCTGCCGTTACCGTCAATATTACTCGCCAACGTGCAATCACTGGACAATAAACTAGACGAGGTACGATCACGGATATCCTACCAACGGGACATAAAAAACTGTAATATCCTTTGCTTCACGGAATCTTGGCTGAATGACGACATGGATATTCAGCTAGCGGGATACACGCTGCATCGGCAGGATAGAACAGCACACTCCGGTAAGACGAGGGGGGGCGGTCTGTGCATATTTGTAAACAACAGCTGGTGCACGAAATCTAAGGAAGTCTCTAGATGTTGCTCGCCTGAAGTAGAGTA
Source organism: Oncorhynchus nerka (assembly GCF_034236695.1). Taxonomy (NCBI): domain Eukaryota; kingdom Metazoa; phylum Chordata; class Actinopteri; order Salmoniformes; family Salmonidae; genus Oncorhynchus; species Oncorhynchus nerka. Next base: position 11,025,372 of record NC_088404.1, on the reverse strand, counting down.
TATTGTGAAAAATTGCAAGCCACACTACTTGCCTAGAGAGTTCTCAGCTATACTTGTCATGGCTGTTTATTCACCACCACAGACAGATGCTGGCACTAAGACTGCACTCAGTCAGCTGTATAAGGAAATAAGCAAACAGGAAACCACTCACCCAGAGGCGGCGCTCCTAGTGGCCGGCGAGCTGCCCAGTGACACGAGCCTACCAGACGAGCTAAATCACTTCTATGCACGCTTCGAGGCAAGCAACACTGAGGCATGCATGAGAGCATCAGCTGTTCCGGACGACTGTGAGATCACGCTCTCCGTAGCCGACGTGAGTAAGACCTTTAAACAGGTCAATATACACAAGGCTGCGGGGCCAGACGGATTACCAGGATGTGTGCTCCGGGCATGTGCAGGTGTTTTCACTGACATTTTCAACATGTCTCTGATTGAGTCTGTAATACCAACATGCTTCAAGCACACCACCATAGTCTCTGTGCCCAAGAACACAAAGGCAACCTGCCTAAATGACTACAGACCCGTAGCACGCATGTCCGTAGCCATGAAGTGCTTTGTAAGGCTGGTAATGGCTCACATCAACACCATTATCCCAGAAACCCTAGACCCACTTCAATTTGCATACCGCCCAAACAGATCCACAGATGATCCACAGATGATGCAATCTCTATTGCACTCCACACTGCCCTTTCCCACATGGACAAAAGGAACACCTATGTGAGAATGCTGTTCATTGACTACAGCTCAGCGTTCAACACCATAGTACCCTCAAATCTCATCACCAAGCTAAGTTACTTGGAACTAAACACCTCCCTCTGCAACTGGATCCTGGACTTCCTGACGGGCCGCCCCCAGGTGGTGAGGGTAGGTAGAAACACATCTGCCACACTGATCCTCAACACTGAAGCTCCCCAGGGGTGTGTGCCCAGTCCCCTCCTGTACTCCCTGTTCACCCACGACTGCATGGCCAGGCACGACTCCAACACCATCATTAAGTTTGCAGACGACACAACAGTGGTAGGCCTGATCACCGACAACGACGAGACAGCCTGTAGGGAGGAGGTCACAGACCTGGCCGGGTGGTGCCAGAATAACAACCTATCCCTCAACGTAACCAAGACTAAGGAGATGATTGTGGACTACGGGAAAATGAGCACCAGGCACGTCCCCATTTGCATCGATGGGGCTGTAGTGGAGCTGGTTGAGAGCTTCAAATTCCTTGGTGTCCACATCAACAACAAACTAGATTGGTCCAAACACGTGAAGAGGGCACGACAAAGCCTATTCCCCCTCAGGAAACTTAAAAGATTTGGCATGGGTCCTGAGATCCTCAAAAGGTTCTACAGCTGCAACATCGAGAGCATCCTTACCGGTTGCATCACTGCCTGGTACGGCAATTGCTCGGCCTCCAACCGCAAGGCACTACAGAGGGTAGTGCGTATGGCCCAGTGCATCACTGGGGCTAAGCTGCCTGCCATCCAGGACCTCTACACCAGGCGGTGTCAGAGGAAGGCCCTAAAAATTGACAAAGACCCCAGCCACCCCAGTCATAGATTGTTCTCTCTACTACCGCATGGCAAGCGGTACCAGAGTGCCAAGTCTAGGACAAAAAGGCTTCTCAACAGTTTTGACCCCCAAGCCATAAGACCCAGGTACCCAAATTGTTACCCGGACTATTTGCATTGTGTGTGTGTGTCCCAACCCCTCTTTTACGCTGCTGCTGCTCTCTGTTTATCTTATATGCATAGTCACTTTAACTAAACATTCATGTACATACTACCTAATTGGCCTGACCAACCAGTGCTCCCACACATTGGCTAACCGGGCTTTCTGCATTGTGTCCCACCACCCGCCAACCCCTCTTTTTACACTTCTGCTGCTCCATGTTCATCATATATGCATTGTCACTTTCACGATACCTACATGTACATACTACCTCAATAAGCCTGACTAACAGGTGTCTGTATATAGCCTTGCTACTCTTTCTCCAAATGTCTTTTTACTGTTGTTTTATTTCTTTACTTACCTACACACACACATACTTTTTTTCCCGCACCATTGGTTAGAGCCTGTAAGTAAGCATTTCACTGTAAGGTCTACTACACCTGTTGTATTCGGCGCACATGACAAATAAACGTTGATTTTATTTTGATTTACCTGGCCTGCCAATATTGTTCTTAGACCATATTATAATTAGAACTGTAACGTCCATGGAGAATAAGAGCACCTCCTCCCAGCTGCCCACTGCACTGAGGCTAGGTAACACTGTCACCACCGATAAATCCACAATAATCGAGAATTTCAATATGCAATTCTCTACGGCTGTCCATGCTTTCCTCCTGGCTACTCCAATCCCAGCCAACAGCTCCGCATCCCTCGCAGCTACTTGCCCAATCTCCCAGCTTCTCCTTCACCCAAATCCAGATAGCAGATGTTCTGAAAGACCTGCAAAACCTGGAACCGTACAAATCAGCTGGGCTAGACAATCTGGACACTCTCTTTTTAAAAGTATCCGCCACATTGTTGCAACCCCTATTACCAGTCTGTTCAACCTCTCTATCATATCGTCTGAGATCCCTAAAGATTGGAAAGCTGCCGCGGTCATCCCCCTCTTCTAAGGGGGAGACACTCTAGACCCAAACTGTTATAGACCTATATTCATCCTGCCCTGCCTATCTAAAGTCTTTGAAAGCCAAGTTAATAAACAGATCACTGACCATTTTGAATCCCACCGTACTCTCTGCTCTGTGCAATCTGGTTTCCGAGCTGGTCATGGTTTCCGAGCTGGTCACCTCAGCCATGCTCAAGGTCCTAAACGATATCATAACCGCCATCGATATGAGACAGTACTGTGCAGCCGTCTTCATCGACCTGGCCAAGGCTTTCGACCTTGTCAATCACTGTATCCTTATCAGCAGACTCAACATCCTTGGTTTCTCAAATGACTGCCTCGCCTGGTTCACCAATTACTTCTCAGACAGAGTTCAGTGTGTCAAATCGGAGGGCCTGTTGTCCGGACCTCTGGCAGTCTCTATGGGGGTACCATAGAGGGTTCAATTCACGGGCCGACTCTTTTCTCTGTATATATCAACGATGTCGCTCTTGCTGCGGGTGATTCCCTGATCCACCTCTACGCAGACGACACCATTCTGTATACATCTGGCCCTTCTTTGGACACTGTGTTAACTAACCTCCAAACAAGCTTCAATGCCATACAACACTTCTTCCGTGGCCTCCAACTGCTCTTAAACGCTAGTAAAACCAAATGCATGCTTTTCAATCGTTTGCTGCCCACACCCTCCTGCCCGACTATCATCACTACTCTTGATGGTTCTGACTTAGAATATGTGGACTACAAATACCTAGGTGTCTGGCTAGACTGTAAATTCTCCTTCCAGACTCATATTAAACATCTCCAATCCAAAATTAAATCTAGAATCGGCATCCTATTTCGCAACAAAGCCTCCTTCACTCACGCCGCCAAACATGCATACATGCACTGAGGTCGGAAGTCTGAGATTTCCGAGTTCCCAGTTGTCTTGAATGCACTGAGGTCGGAAGTCTGAGATTTCCGAGTTCCCAGTTGTCTTGAATGCACTGAGGTCGGAAGTCTGAGATTTCCGAGTTCCCAGTTGTCTTGAAGTGAGTGGAAGAAGGGACAACTGTGTTTTATGTTTTTAAATAGTGTTGAATAAAAACGGTGTTGATAGTGCTTGATAAAAACTCACTCATGAAAACAGCAGGTCTTTGCTGTATTCTTTGACAGTCTCTCTCTGATCAAGGTATTAAAAGTTATGAAATCTCACTAAAGGCTAGTATCAAACTTTGCTGTGGCTGGGGTTGTGAAAACTTTAGGCACAGTGATTTGAGCTATCGCATTGGGATTGGTCAGAGCAGTAGGTGCTCTCCTTTAGCCACAGGTCTCCCAGTCCGTTGGGTGGGCGGAGTTTGTCTTTTCAGACAAATGAAATGGTTTAAAATGAGAACACTTTGCCTACCCGGTGTGCATGGGTTCTGAATCAAGTGCACCTACCGCCAACAGTGCAACAGAATTTCTTTTTTTAAAGGAGCCTTTATCGTTAGCCTTTCTACAGAAATATTTGGTGATCAACTAGGAATGCCTTGAAGATCGACCGGTTGGTGACCACTGAGGTATAGGGACAGCACTTGTCAGACTATACCAAAGACAACATTTATTGAAAGACAAATTTATACTTGCTACTCTTGCAGAGATGAGTTGTCTTCACAGGCTATAGAGGGTGTATCTAAAATTGTATTTCCTTTATTCCTCATTTCCTCTTTCCTCGTCTCCTTCTCAAAACGCACTGGAGGAGAAGATCCGAGGAACCTTGGATTTTTGATGAGAAGGAGGCAAGGAGAGAATGTGCGGGATATTGAGAATATTGGGATTCACACCCATGATGGTTCCATAATGCCATCTGGTGGTGCAGTCTGGGTCGTACGCTCAGTTGACCTTCAAGTCTTATTACCCATTCAACACACAGGGAAAGAGGAACAGCTTCACAGATGGCCCTTGATGTGGACGTCTGGGACAATATGCTTCTATTCCCCTGGTCCTACTTTATCATTCAAATGAATCATCAAAACACTGTTGCTATGGTTTTGACGTAGGCATTTGTCTCTTTTACCAACAACAACAAAAATTGGCCAATTGTGGGTCGTTAAAGCACAGCAGGTGATTAAAGGAAAGAGGTAAACAACTTTATTATCAGCCCTCTGGGAAAATTGGTTTTGCAGCAAAATCATGTCCATAAAAACAACAGACATTTGACAGGGAATAAGAGCCTGATGTCACTGTAAATCATAGGACTGGGTCATACTAATGACTGGAATGGAAAGGTATCATTCACATAGAAAACATTAACTGTTGTGATACAGTTACATTCATTCCAATTCATCCATTACAAGGAGCCCATCCTCCCAATTTCGCCATCCACCAGCCTCCACTATTACCATTGATTTCCATGTCTCTTTCTCTCTCTCTCTCTCTCCAGAATCATGAGTTTATTGACGAGCAGACTTTCGAGACCAACTGTATGGAGGTAACCATGGTGAACAAATCCGGATCTCGAACCTCGTCCCTGTCGTCGTCTCCCTCCGGCCTGTCGTCCTGCTGCTCCAGACGACACAGGAAGAAGAGCTCCAGTCTGCCCAACTGCAACAACCAGGAGCTTTCCACCATCCAGATCAGAGAGAGGCCTGTGGTCAACAGGTAGTCGCACAGACAGATCCACACAAAAAAAACACATAGGAGTGTCGTAAGCACACTTGCCTGGGCGACATGTACGCTCACATGTGTACACACGCACACGCACACACACACACACACACACACACACACACACACACACACACACACACACACACACACACACACACACACACACACACACACACACACACATACACACACACACATACACACACACACACACACACACACACACACACACACACACACACACACACACACACATACACACACACATACACACACACACACACACACACACACACATACACACACACACACACACACACACACACACACACACACACACACACACACACACACACACACACACACACACACACACACACACATACACACACACACACACACACACACACACACACACACGTACACACGCACACACACATACACACACACACACACACACACACACGCACACACACACACGCACACACGCACACGCACACACGTACACACGCACACACACATACACACGCACACGCACACACGTACACACGCACACACACACACACACACACACTCACACACTCACACACATTCAACCCCCTCTCCCACACACACACACACATCAACCCCCTCACACACACGCATACACACAAGCTCACACAGCAAATGGACACACAAACACACAAGCATATACAGTCAAATGCATGAACACACACACAAGCACACACACACACCTCACCCCTCTGTCTCTCTCTGTCCTCTCCCTTACAGTCGCTCCAGCCTGAACGCCAAACTAGACTCTGAGACGGTGCCGTTGAAGAGCGAGCCCTACATCACCACCTCCGTGGTCAACCTGCGTCCCGCCCCTCTCCCATTGGTGACATCATCAGACGGTGACGGATCCACCAGCTCCACCGTCAATTATTCTCAGAGCAACATTGTCAGAGTGTCGGCCTTGTAGATGACCACTGTCAGTCAAGGTCTGTTTGGCTGACTGTTTGGCTGACTTCATGGAAAACTGTTTGGCTAACTGGTCTCAAGGAGAAACAGCAGCAGGAAAGAGAGAGAGAGAGAGAGAGAGAGAGAGAGAGAGAGAGAGACCACTAATTGACTGGACTGATTGGAGAACGGTCACCCTGCCAGAATCCCGCATAATTTCCTGCAATTCTACACATTTTGCAATGTCAATAATATCTGAGTGAGTAACTAACAAAATAAATTGGGGCCCCCCTGGAGGTCAGGGCCCCTGGACACGTGCCCTGCGTTCCTGGTCGGTATTCGGCCATGATTACTACAAGTTTAGATACCGTAAAACTTCAATTAATAGTCTGGCCGTTTATTTTCTTAAATCACTGAACACAACAGGTGCTTATTAGAGACAGGCTTATCTTTGACCAAGACGTCTATTTCCTTAATGCACACAGCTTTTTGCATAGATAATTGTTCAATTCACGTCCATCATTTTAATCAACTTCTTTATTTCCTGCTCTACTGTGTTATAATTGACACACTTTGTATTTCAGTATATATATTTTTTTACTTTTCCTTGACAGGATAATTATTCTCCTCTTTCATTGTGTGTTTTCAGTAGTTCTTACTTTCGCCACCAGATCAAACGATTTCTAGGGGGTCGTTGTTGACTGTTTTTATGCTTGCCAGTAAGGTAGCAGTCCTCAGCTGTTATCAGCAGTTCCTTACTGGTGATAAAAACGGATGATTGACATAATTTTTTCGAGTCATTACTGAATTATATAATTTAACAAATCAAACATTAAACAATTAATTTAGACCCAGCATTTATTATAAACAAGTGTTTATTTGCTGCAAGGTGTCCAGTTAGTTGCCCAGCTTTTAAAAGGGACAGGCGGTTATTTGAAACTCTGCGTTTATTGAAGTTGTACGGTAGCTGGCTAAATTAACTTACTAATCTAAACATTGTTAGTTGACATGACTGTCAGTGACTGACATAACAAGAGAAACATTGCTGATGCACAACCAAATTTCCAACTTGCACCTTGTGTATTCTGTTATTCTAACTCAACAGTAAGTTGAGACCCCGACTGAGTTCTTAGCAGCCTGGGGCCCTAAGTGGCCACATACAGTTGAAGTCGGAGGTTTACATAAACTTAGGTTGGAGTCATTAAAACTAGATTTTCAACCACTCCACAAATTTCTTGTTAACAAACTATAGTTTTGGCAAGTCAGACAGGACATCTACTTTGTGCATGACACAAGTAATTTTTCCAACAATTGTTTACAGACAGATTATTTCACTTATAATTCACTGTATCACAATTCCAGTGTGTCAGAAGTTTACATACACTAAGTTGACTGTGCCTTTAAACAGCTTGGAAAATCCCAGAAAATTATGTCATGGCTCTAGAAGCTTCTGATAGGCTAATTGACATCATCTGAGTAAATTGGAGGTATAACTCTGGATATATTTCAAGGCCTACCTTCAAACTCAGTGCCTCTTTGCTTGACATCATGGGAAAATCAAAAGAAATCAGCCAAGACCTCAGAAAAAAAATTGTAGACCTCCACAAGTCTGGTTCATCCTTGGGAGCAATTTCCAAACGCCTGAAGGTACCACATTCATCTGTACAAACAATAGTACGCAAGTATAAACACCATGGGACCACGCAGCCGTCATACCGCTCAGGAAGGAGGTCTCCTAGAGATGAACGTACTTTGGTGCGAAAAGTGCAAATCAATCTCAGAATAACGGCAAAGGACCTTGTGAAGATGCTGGAGGAAACAGGTAGAAAAGTATCTATATCCACAGGAAAACGAGTCCAATATCGACATAACCTGAAAGGCTGCTCAGCAAGGAAGAAGCCACTTCTCCAAAACCGTCATAAAAAAAGCCAGACTACGGTTTGCAACTGCACATGCGGACAAAGATCATACTTTTTGGAGAAATGTCCTCTGGTCTGATGAAACACAAATAGAACTGTTCGGCCATAATGACCATTGTTATGTTTGGAGGAAAAAAGGGGAGGCTTGCAAGCCGAAGAACACCATCCCAACCGTGAAGCACGGGGGCAGCATCATGTTGTGGGTGTGCTTTCCTGCAGGAGGGACTGGTGCACTTCACAAAATAGATGGCCTCATGAGCAGGAACATTATGTGGATATATTGAAGCAACATCTGAAGACATCAGTCAGGAAGTTAAAGCTTGGTTGCAAATGGGTCTTCCAAATGGACAATGACCCCAAACATACTTCCAAAGTTATGGCTTAAGGACAACAAAGTCAAGATATTGGAGTGGCCATCACAAAGCCCTGACCTCTATCTTCTAGAAAATTTGTGGGTAGAACTGAAAAAGCATGTGCGAGCAAGGAGGCCTACAAACCTGACTCAGTTACACCAGCTCTGTCAGGAGGAATGGGCCAAAGTTCACCCAACTTATTGTGGGAAGCTTGTGGAAGGCTGCCCGAAACATTTGACCCAAGGTAAACCATTTAAAGGCAATGCTACCAAATACTAATTGAATGTATGTAAACTTCTGACACACTGGGAATGTGATGAAAGAAATAAAAGCTGAATAAATCATTCTCTCTACTATTATTCTGACATTTCACATTCTTAAAATAAAGTGGTGATCCTAACTGACCTAAAACAGGAAATATTTACTAGGATTAAATTTCCAACTTCACCTGTATGTCTCTTATGCCTGGTGCCGGCCTTGGTCAGTGGTCATGGTTTGAATAGCTCTCTGTCCTGGTATGGACTACCACTGGACTCTGCATGGGATTAAACTGCTGTGATTGGCTGGCTGCCTTGGAGCTAAGGGACTTGATCTAGCTAAAAGCCTTTTGCTCTTTGGGGACCAATGATAGATCATCCATCTATGGAACAAAGAGGAAGTACATTCAGGAAGCCCTGAAGTACATCTCCTTCCTTTAAGCACAGGAGGCTCAAGCAACAAACTATTGAATCGCTGGATCGTTGATGCCTGAAAAAAAACACTGAGATACATTTTTGGAGGACTATTAATAAATCATTTTACTGAAGTGGACTAAATCAGGGTCACATATTGTTTCTTGGTAGTGTTAAACAAATCTACTTTGAAACAAAAGTGAACATCTCACACACATGGTTATGGGTCTTAAAAGAAAGAAGACACTTGTACCATGTCAGGTATAGATATCAAATGTATTACATTTTGAGTTTGCATCACAGAAGACTGAAATATAACAAAACAATGTTTGACACAGAAACACCAGATTTTCTGCTGTTTTTTTTTTTTTTTTAAAGAATGTTTTTTTTTTATTATGAAATTGTAAAAAAAAAAAAAAAAAATGTTAATGATATTCCACCCATGAGGCCACTAGAGGGCGATTTGGTCATTTGACTGCAGGAAAGGTTCAAAATGTCGTCTCTTGTGACTCAAGGTGGAAAAAGAGAGGAGAACTGTGTTGTTTGCAGCTGAAAGTCAAATTCCTGTTTCTTGATGAAGTGGAGAGGCTCAAGACAAAGCACACATCCATTCAAGAACTCATATGAAGGTCAATCCTCAGATCTGTCTATTATTATTATGTATGCCACGTCCACCTTTCTCTCTCCGCTCATATCAAACTGCCGGACCTGGGAGCCCTTTATTAAACCAAGGGACATTTTCCTCCTTGATTGGACCGATCTTCCCCTTTAGTCCTGTAAATTAATTCAGCCGATATGTAACTTACACGTGTGTTATTTGGAATGAAGTGCCACTTAGTCACTGTGAATATTCATTTCCTATTGGATTAATGTCTTTACTCTATGAGTATAGACCTTTCCCTATCCTGAAACGGTTCAAATGTTCAAAGTAAGAGTCCTATTTCAGGGCCCGAGCTAGCTAGGACCTGATCCTAGATCAACTCTGAGATGCGTTGTATGAATACAGGCCCCCTGGCATTCGCAATCAGTTTTTTATCTTAGGCTTTATGCCCGACTTACTGATAGGAACATGATGTAACATACATTTCTCCGAATTACATTGACCTCAAACTGAAATTGAAGTTGAATTGAAATTAGAAAAATAGATGTTAGCTATTACCAGGTAGAAATCAAGTTGTATAATATAAGGAAGTTATCACAACTAGTAAAGCACTGCCACCTCTAGAAGCCATGTAGATCTGTCAATCTAAACCAGGAGAGACACTACTGTTATCTTAACCTAAGCCTTTGTCTGAAGCTCCAGACATCCGTATTAAAGTTGCTTGTATATGGGTAAACAAAAAGCCATATCCCTTTTTTGGTTCCATTTATCAAAAACAAGCAAGACCTTGGTACTAAAGTCACTGTGTTAAAATAATAAATGATGCTGTACATTGTTAGTAAATGTTGTAAATATTTCTCTGTTTTGTCTCCACAAAACACCGTTATAGCATAATTCCTCTGATTTCTAGGTTTAGATAGCAGTTGTGACACATAGGTAACACTTCACCTTAATTAATAAGTGACCATCATTTATGTAACTACAATGCTGTTTACTGCAGTTACATATGTCCACTGAGTGTACAAAACATTAGGAACACCTTCCTAATTGAGTTGTGCCTCCTTTTGGCAATTCGTCGGGGCTTGGAGTCTACAAGCTGTGGAAAGCGTTCCATGAGGATGCTGGCTCATGTTGACTCTAATGATTCCCACGGTTGTGTCAGGTTGGCTGGATGTCCTTTGGGTGGTGGACCGTTCTGTAACCTGTCTCCTCCCCTTCATTTACACGGATTGAAGTGGATTTAAAAGGTGACATCAAAGAGGGATCATAGCTTTCACTTGGATTGACCTGGTCAGTCTATGTCATGGAGAGAGCAGGTGTTCCTAATGTTTTGTCCGTTCAGTGTATTAAGGCCAACTTAAAGTGAAGCGTTAACAACTCATAATATTTCTATCTGTTGATAAATGGACTTTGCATGCGGTCATTGCATAATTCAGTTGTATTCAATTAGGATGTATCCAAGGTTTGTGAATGACAACATGAGTGAGTGTCCCGGGGAAGATATCGAAAAAAAATGGTACATGATAAGAATGATGATTTTAATGAATTATAGATAGATCCTGTTATGGACAAAATATACAGATTATAAGGGGAAGAAGCTACAAAAGAAAATCCCAAATGGTGCATTTTGGTGCAGTGGATACAATACATCAATACTGTAAATACATAGCTGTTCTACTAATAAAACACTTGATAAGATCAAACCGAGTATTTTAACCTTTCTTTCTTTCTTACAACTGATGTTATTATGGTGCTGATGGTGCTGATGTTATTATGGTGCTGATGGTGCTGATGTTATTATGGTGCTGATGGTATTATGGTGCTGATGGTGCTGATGTTATTATGGTGCTGATGGTGCTGATGTTATTATGGTGCTGATGGTGCTGATGTTATTATGGTGCTGATGTTATTATGGTGCTGATGTTATTATGGTGCTGATGATGTTATTATGGTGCTGATGGTGCTGATGTTATTATGGTGCTGATGGTGCTGATGTTATTATGGTGCTGATGGTGCTGATGGTGCTGATGTTATTATGGTGCTGATGGTGCTGATGTTATTATGGTGCTGATGGTGCTGATGTTATTAAGGTGCTGATGGTGCTGATGTTATTATGGTGCTGATGGTGCTGATGTTATTATGGTGCTGATGGTATTATGGTGATGGTGCTGATGGTATTTATCGTGCTGATGGTATTATGGTGATGGTGCTGATGTTATTATGGTGCTGATGGTATTATGGTGCTGATGGTGCTGCTGTTATTGTGGTGCTGATGGTGCTGTTGTTATTATGGTGCTGGTGGTGCTGATGTTATTATGGTGCTGATGGTGCTGATGTTATTAAGGTGCTGATGGTATTATGATGCTGATGGTGCTGTTGTTATTATGGTGCTGATGTTATTATGGTGCTGATGGTGCTGATGTTATTATGGTGCTGATGTTATTATGGTGCTGATGGTGCTGATGTTATTAAGGTGCTGATGGTATCATGGTGCTGATGGTGATGATGTTGCTGATGGTACAGATGTTATTATGATGCTGATGGTGCTGATGTTATTAAGGTGCTGATGGTATTATGGTGCTGATGGTGATGATTTTGCTGATGGTGCTGATGTTATTATGGTGCTGATGGTATTATGATGCTGATGGTGCTGATGTTATTATGGTGCTGATGTTATTAAGGTGCTGATGTTACTATGGTGCTGATGGTATTATGATGCTGATGGTGATGATGTTATTATGGTGCTGATGTTATTATGGTGCTGATGTTATTATGGTGCTGATGTTATTAAGGTGCTGATGGTATTATGATGCTGATGGTGCTGATGGTATTATGGTGCTGATGTTATTATGGTGCTGATGTTATTAAGGTGCTGATGTTATTATGGTGATGATGGTGCTGATGTTATTATGGTGCTGATGGTGCTGATGTTATTATGGTGCTGATGGTTCTGATGTTATTATGATGCTGGTGGTGCTGATGTTGCTGATGGTGCAGATGCTATTTTGGTGCTGATGGTGCTGATGTTATTATGATGCTGATGGTGCTGATGTTATTATGGTGCTGATAATATTATGCTACCGATGGTGCTGATGTTATTATGGTGCTGATGTTATTATGGTGCTGGTGTTATTATGCTGCGGATGATATTATGATGCTGTTGGTGCTGATGGTATTTTGGTGCTGATGGTGCTGATGTTATTATGATGCTGATGGTGCTGATGGTATTTTGGTGCTGATGGTGCTGATGTTATTATGATGCTGATGGTGCTGATGTTATTATGATGCTGATGTTGCTGATGTTATTATGATGCTGATGGTGCTGATGTTGTTATGATGCTGATGGTGCTGATGTTGCTGATGGTGCAGATGCTATAATGGTGCTGATGGTGCTGATGTTATAATGGTGCTGATGTTGCTGATGTTATTATGGTGCTGATGTTGCTGATGTTATTATGGTGCTGATGGTGCTGATGTTATTATGGTGCTGATGGTGCTGATGTTATTATGGTGCTGATGTTATTATGGTGCTGATGGTGCTGATGGTGCTGATGTTATTATGGTGCTGATATTATTATGGTGCTGATGTAATTATGGTGCTGATGTAATTATGGTGCTGATGTTATTATGGTGCTGATGTTATTATGGTGCTGATGGTGCTGATGTTATTATGGTGCTGATGGTGCTGATGTTATTATGGTGCTGATGTTATTATGATGCTGATGGTGCTGATGTTATTATGATGCTGGTGGTGCTGATGTTGCTGATGGTGAAGATGCTATTTATTTATATTTATATTTATGGTGCTGATTGTATTATGGTGCTGATGGTGCTGATGGTGCTGATGTTATTATGGTGCTGATGGTGCTGATGTTATTATGGTGCTGATGTTATTATGGTGCTGATGTAATTATGGTGCTGGTGGTGCTGATGGTGCTGATGTTATTATGGTGCTGATGTTATTATGGTGCTGATGGTGTTGATGTTATTATGGTGCTGATGTTATTGTGGTGCTGATGTAATTATGGTGCTGATGGTGCTGATGGTGCTGATGTTATTATGGTGCTGATGTAATTATGGTGCTGATGGTGCTGATGGTGCTGATGTTATTATGGTGCTGATGGTGATGATGTTATTATGGTGCTGATGTTATTATGGTGCTGATGGTGATGATGTTATTATGGTGCTGATGTTATTATGGTGCTGATGTTATTATGGTGCTGATGTTATTATGGTGCTGATGGTGCTGCTGATGGTGCTGATGTTATTATGGTGCTGATGTAATTATGGTGCTGATGTAATTATGGTGCTGATGGTGCTGATGGTGCTGATGTTATTACGGTGCTGATGTAATTATGGTGCTGATGGTGCTGATGGTGCTGATGTTATTATGGTGCTGATGGTGATGATGTTATTATGGTGCTGATGTTATTAGGGTGCTGATGTTATTATGGTGCTGATGGTGCTGATGTTATTATGGTGCTGATGGTGCTGATGTTATTATGATGCTGGTGGTGCTGATGGTGCTGATGTTATTATGGTGCTGATGTTATTATGGTGCTGATGGTGCTGATGTTATTATGATGCTGGTGGTGCTGATGTTGCTGATGGTGAAGATGCTATTTATTTATATTTATATTTATGGTGCTGATTGTATTATGGTGCTGATGGTGCTGATGGTGCTGATGTTATTATGATGCTGATGGTGCTGATGTTATTATGGTGCTGATGTTATTATGGTGCTGATGTAATTATGGTGCTGGTGGTGCTGATGGTGCTGATGTTATTATGGTGCTGATGTTATTATGGTGCTGATGTTATTATGGTGCTGGTGGTGCTGCTGTTATTATGGTGCTGATGTTATTATGGTGTTGATGTTATTATGGTGCTGATGTTATTATGGTGCTGATGTAATTATGGTCCTGATGGTGCTGATGTTATTATGGTGCTGATGGTGCTGATGTTATTATGGTGCTGATGTTATTATGGTGCTGATGTTATTATGGTGCTGGTGGTGCTGATGGTGCTGATGTAATTATGGTGCTGATGTAATTATGGTGCTGATGGTGCTGATGGTGCTGATGTAATTATGGTGCTGATGATGCTGATGGTGCTGATGTTATTATGGTGCTGATGGTGATGATGTTATTATGGTGCTGATGTAATTATGGTGCTGATGTTATTATGGTGCTGATGTTATTATGGTGCTGATGGTGCTGCTGATGGTGCTGATGTTATTATGGTGCTGATATTATTATGGTGCTGATGGTGCTGATGCTGCTGATGTTATTATGGTGCTGATGGTGTTGATGGTGCTGATGTTATTATGGTGCTGATGGTGCTGATGTTTTTATGGTGCTGATATTGTGATGTTCCTGATGGTGCTGGTTCCATTGGTTGTAGTGTAGAGGGACCACATTTTGTTTTAAAGTAATTTTACACATCATTCTAGAATATAGAACAAGTTATTTTACACATCATTCTAGAATATAGAACAAGTTATTTTACACATCATTCTAGAATATAGAACAAGTTATTTTACACAAATGTATTAATTCTAGAACCTAGAAACATTCCGGCTGTGAAGCCACCGTCAGTCTGTCATCAACCTTAGTTTGGTTTTTAACTTAAGGTGCTGACACCCTGCTGTGAATTTGTTGACATTGGCACCGTCTTCCTTATATAGTGCACCCTATTCCCTAAGTAGGGACTAGGATGCCATTTGAGAAGGAGTCCTAGTTAGACCCCAGGCTGTGAGACTTGGTCCAGTGACTCCCACTCTGTACAGGGTAATAATGAGGTCTCCTAGCCTGTCTCTCCAGGGGGGCTGGAGGGCGTGTGAGGGCCTGACAGACTCAGTGGTTGGTCCAGGGTGGAGAACCTACAGAGACAGGCCTAACTCTGATTATACACACACAGACACACTTGTATGCACATACACATGCTCGGACACACACACACACACACGGACACACATACGCATGCTCGCACACACACACACACACACACACACACAAAACAGACACACACATAAATGGGGAGGTTCTTATGTTCTTATGGGAAGGTTCTTATGTCCTGCCTGTAGAGCCAGTGAACCATGGAGATGTATAGTACTAGACAACAGAGCCTGTTTATTTTGGTCCACATTTGGTCTGGGTCTCACAGCACAGCAGGGCAACACCTCAGTGTTCATTAAGGGCACGATTCTGACCCGAGGCGAATTATATCGTTATGGAGAGCACACACAGCCGTAACGGTTTGAACCGACGCATGGCGTAATACTTGGCCCGTGGTTAGTGCAGGCACCAGAACAGGCTATAGCCAACCATTGTACACTAATCTCTCTATTATAATTCTACGTACACTAATCTTCCGACATTTACCATGAGCTGAAGAAATGAATGTGGCAATAGGTTCAAACCACGGTTTTCTTTCTTTCGTGCTTAAAGGCTCTCTAAACTAGTTTTTTCTTAATGATTCATAAATACTATCCTGAACCTGAATAATCTACAAGATCACAGAATATTTAAATCTACCAATTGGTGCTGAAACGGAGACGAAAATGCATATGGCTTTCTTTCTGAACACGTTCTCTCCATATATTTCATTGAGTCTATGGACAAAAGTATAACTACAAGGTACAGTGTATTTAAAGGGATGGCTTAAGATAAATGGAATGAAAACCCTATTGATTGAAAACTCCACGAGAAAATCTGTTGGCCAGCAAGTGGGAGGGTTTTAAGCAGTCGAATTACATTTATTCAGCCGCACAAGGGAACCACGCCTGCAAAGCCCTTTACTCACCTTCATAAGGTAAGTCTGAATACCAACTACTGAGAAGTCCGTAGGAAAGTCATGCATAAGAAAGGCATCATTTCCTCAGTCTAAATCGGGCCCTAACTACTGAGGATGAGTGATGTTGTTGACCTACCTGAGAACCAGCCTGGGACCAAACAAGGAGATGCATTACATCACACATGAGACACCCCCATCTGAGACTGACCCCCAGTTCTGGCAAGAGATGAAGACTTTTTGATGTGTTAGGATCATTATAAATTACAATGCTTACTACCATTTAAAAGTGACTATCATATCCCAAGCACATGCCATAATAAATATCAGAGAGTTATCTGTAGTATGTCTAAGCTCTTGTCCATAACCGTTGACATTTCCTCCTAAGATAGTAGAACTCTGTCCTGAACTGAGGGTTGACCACAGCGTAGGTTATGGGGTTACTGGCAGAGGTCATGCAGGCCACTGATACAAACAGGATCTCCAGATTCTGAGTAGTCGCCATCTGAAAGGCAGAAACATGTAGAACAATGTATATGCTGTATTAGAATTGTATAACCTCCTATAGTAATCTCTGTTCAGAATAGTACAAAGATTCATTGAATAATTCAAACACTCATAAATAGATAGATCAAAAGGGGATTTAGAATCCCAAAAGCTTTCAAATGTATTGCGTAACAAGCAGAGGTTGAATTACACCGTGGCATTTATTGGGTGCAGGCGTGCACGTATTTCTTTATGGGCCTAATAGTGTCATAATGAAACAGGCCTGGAGCGGGTCTCAAACCCTCAACCTTCTAGCGCGAAGTCCAGCACGCTATCAACTGTGCCCCAAAGCATGCTCGTGCGGCAGAGTCGATATACCGCGCTTATAAATCCAGGGTCGTTACAGTATAATGTCATTTAACGGTAAAAAATGAATTACCTTTGATTATCTGATTGTCATATAAATCACTGTGGGGGAAAAAAGTATGCTACCTGTGCTTCCGTCCACTGCAAAATAATGCCAGCATCCAAACAGTGCACTGCATGTGCAATTCTGCTATTTTGATGAATGGAAATAGACAACTGTTCCAAAACACAAAAAAAGTGTTCCTAAGGCCATTTTTCGATTGCGGTTGATTAGGCCTACATTAATTGATGCCTCTTGCTGACATGAAATTAGTTGGAAACTGTGCCAGGAAAAACAGAATTTTACCAGATGTGCATTACCATGAACTTCAAAGATGCCTACCAATAACCAGTGACGTAGCCTAGTGTGGTAAAAATTAAAAATAGGTGGATAAACTGCATTTAAAAAAGAAAGATGAGTAATCTGCTTTCACTTGCGTTTACCCTCCAATGCCATTCTTTCCTTACATTAATTACATTTATGACTGTGTTATTTGTCATTATTAATCATTTAACAATATATTCAGAACAGTGAACTTAAACCCTGTAGGAAGCATGGATCTTGGGATATCTCGGGAAAGGCGCTGTAAGTATAGCCATGGCTATGGAACATATTATGATGTTTCGCTGTGAAAACTGTTGTCATGGGAACACAAATCCAAAATAATGTAGGCCTATTCCATTGCAAAATCGAATTATTCTAACTGAAAGAGTAAACTATATATACTGTAGGGATACTGCCATTAACTTGAAGCCTATACTTGTTGGGTGGATTGGATGCGCATTGGTGTCTAACTGTAAACTAGTTGTCTAGTGATATTGTTGACCGTCATCAGCTGATCCAGGAAAGAAAACAAATATTGTTAGAAAATATTAAAGCTAAATAAATGGTCTACGGACAGCATGGAGAACAAATACCCGCGTGCACCTGAAAAACAAAGCAACGAGTGCTCTAAACAGCTGACTGACAAAAGCAACAATGATAAATCAACAGATACATCTAATTCACAGCTCTACAGTCATGATGTTCCTCCATTTGATATTATGAAATTTGCATTATGCAATTGATAGAAGCTATGGGTTGTATTTTTGTTATAAAATATATATTTAAAAAACAGCATCTGATGAACAGTTCACTGACAATGACCATCAGAAACCTAAGAAAACAACTTACCCTGAACTTCCTGTTTCTGTTGCAGAATACGTTGGCCACCATCATCACTATCATTGGCATCCAGAATATCAGAAAGGTGAGAATGATGTAACCAGAACGCTTCGCCAGTTTACTCTCCTTCTTTTTTTTGGCGTGCTCTTTGTTAGCGAACGACGGCATCATACAGACGCCACCTTCAACCGCTAAGCATTGCTCCGCAGCTGGAGTTTCTGGAACGGGGATTGCTACTACAGTCTCCTCAACATTGGTAGGTAATGGAGAAATATCATCTGCTTTGACATCATGATCACTATTGGAATTGGGATGGAGTGGACGGACATCCTTGTCTTGTTCCAGGTCTACCAACTTGAGCACCTTGGAACTGGGGTTATCCACCTGTGGCATGAATGAAACGCATGGTAGTTTCACCTTAGTGGCGAGCAGCTTAGATTTGCTACGCAGAGTCTTGGTTTCTGTCATGTTGTCCGAAGAGCCTTTCATGGCTCCTTGAGGGTTCTTTGTTGTCGTGTTCGTAAATCCAATTTCAGGGTATTTTCTAGATAACTGTTTTTCAACAGGTAGTGCATGTTCTTGCCTAACAGTTTCCCCTTGCCTATTCTCTTTTCGGTCCATTTCCCTTTTCTCCTCTATTTCAGTTTTCTCAGATTCCTCATGTTTTGTTTTCCCATCTTTATCATCCTCTTCCTGAACTGTATTTGTTGCTTCTTTCATGATGTCCTGTTTGGGAGCTGGAAAAGATCCTTTATCAAATATTTTTCGACCGTGTGCTCTCACTATGATAAATATACGAGCATAGAATCCAATAATGACAGTGAAGCAGGTTGACCATAGCGGAAGTAATATGTAGAGTCCAAAGGTGTCATAGGATAGTTGCACGTTTACCTCCCATCCCCTGCACCTAACATACACAGGTGAGTCCTTGACAAACGTCAAACAAAAGGCCGCAACGAGAACACCCACCATCCAGGTCAAGGGGATCCACACCAGAATCCGTCTTCGGCGCTGGGTGATTTTGAAAGGGTGGGTGATCGCTTGATGTCTTTCCATGCTGATGCAGGCCAAGGTGAGCAACTGAATACAGCAGCTGAATGAGAAGGAGGCGACCTGGGTGTCACAGAGCAGTCCTCCTACGGGTCCCTTCAGAACGATGGTGAGAAGAATGGGACAGTCAATACAACAACGGAGGATGTCGATGACGGCGAGGTTGACCAGGAGTGCGTTGTTCCACGTTCTAAGAGATTTTTGACGGTACACTGCCCATGTGACAAACACATTCGCTGCAATGCCGACAAATGAGGTCGAGAATAATACTGCACAGTTTGCAACGGTAAATGAGATGTCAATGTACTCCTCCCAAATGGTGTCGTTCCCATATCCCCATGAAATAGTTCTTGGATATAGTTCCATCTTAAAAAGGTTTGAGATCCATTTTAGAAAAACAGTTCCATCTCTCCATCCTTTTCAGAATAATTTATGAACCTAAGCTTATTACTGGTATCTGCAACAACATCTACTCCATACCCAAAGCACAATGAAGCACAACCTTCATACCACGCCCTTAGTCACTGTCATTATGACGGGGTTGTATTCATTAGGGCATGCCATAACAACATTTTGCAAAACATTGTGCAACGGAAAACGAAAATGAGTGTTCTTATTGGACAAGATTTTTAGTGCCTGTTGAATATGACCTAGGTGACGCCCCGCTTTGTCCACTTGTGTTCATCGACACCCTGCATGGCTCACTGGTCTCCAGGGAATCCTCGCTGTGAGTCACATCTATTTGCACTTGGCTGTGTTGTATCCTCAGTGGGGATTATAGTGAGGGTGGTGGGTTTAATTGGATGTGTCTCTATGAAGTGTTTGAGAGCGACAGGTTGTATTGAAGACATGCTTATTACACTGGCACTGCTGACCTATTGGCAATACTGACCCAACCCTGCCTGTTAGGTGTTCTAAAACCGTACACAAACACCTAGCAATGGCTCACTACTGTGTATAGTAGAGACACGATGCAGGCTGAGCAAGAGGTGTCATCTATATGTTTTTAGACCAATCTAAACAATTATAGAAATCTAAACCTGACCCTTTTATTGTGAAAATACTCTTTAAGTTATTCGTACGTTAGTGTTTTTACTAAAGAATTGACATGTGTTAAATACATGTTTTATGAGAGAAGCCTGTTAGAGCCAGTTGGCTGTTAGACAGGAAGCATGAGCAACAGGTACCATCTATCTATTGTACTAGACTTTTAGATTGAAGACTGTACCTGACCCTACTATCATCAGTCTTCTACACTTACTCTATGGGGATACGGTCATTTTTGTACATCTATCTGGACGTTTTTATTTTCATTTTCAAATCAAATCAAACTTTGTCACATGCGCCGAATACAACAAGTGTAGACTTTACCGTGAAATGCGGACTTTACAAGCCCTTAACCAACAGTGCAGTTCTAGAAGAGTTAAGAAAATATTTACCAAGCAGACTAAAGTAAAAAAAAAAAAAAAGTAACACAATAAGAATAACGAGGCTATATACAGGGGGTACCGGTACAGAGTCAGTGTGGAGGCTATATACAGGAGGTACCGGTACCGAGTCAGTGTGGAGGCTATATACAGGAGGTACCGGTACCGAGTCAGTGTGGAGGCTATATACAGGAGGTACCGGTACCGAGTCAGTGTGGAGGCTATATACAGGAGGTACCGGTACCGAGTCAGTGTGGAGGCTATATACAGGAGGTACCGGTACCGAGTCAGTGTGGAGGCTATATACAGGAGGTACCGGTACCGAGTCAATGTGGAGGCTATATACAGGAGGTACCGGTACCGAGTCAGTGTGGAGGCTATATACAGGAGGTACCGGTACCGAGTCAGTGTGGAGGCTATATACAGGAGGTACCCGTACCGAGTCAGTGTGGAGGCTATATACAGGGGGTACCGGTACAGAGTCAGTGTGGAGGCTATATACAGGAGGTACCGGTACCGAGTCAGTGTGGAGGCTATATACAGGAGGTACCGGTACCGAGTCAGTGTGGAGGCTATATACAGGAGGTACCGGTACCGAGTCAGTGTGGAGGCTATATACAGGAGGTACCGGTACCGAGTCAGTGTGGAGGCTATATACAGGAGGTACCGGTACCGAGTCAGTGTGGAGGCTATATACAGGAGGTACCGGTACCGAGTCAGTGTGGAGGCTATATACAGGAGGTACCGGTACCGAGTCAGTGTGGAGGCTATATACAGGAGGTACCGGTACCGAGTCAGTGTGGAGGCTATATACAGGAGGTACCGGTACCGAGTCAATGTGGAGGCTATATACAGGAGGTACCGGTACCGAGTCAGTGTGGAGGCTATATACAGGAGGTACCGGTACCGAGTCAATGTGGAGGCTATATACAGGAGGTACCGGTACCGAGTCAGTGTGGAGGCTATATACAGGAGGTACCGGTACCGAGTCAATGTGGAGGCTATATACAGGAGGTACCAGTACCGAGTCAGTGTGGAGGCTATATACAGGAGGTACCGGTACCGAGATAGTGTGGAGGCTATATACAGGAGGTACCGGTACCGAGTCAGTGTGGAGGCTATATACAGGAGGTACCGGTACCGAGTCAGTGTGGAGGCTATATACAGGAGGTACCGGTACCGAGTCAGTGTGGAGGCTATATACAGGAGGTACCGGTACCGAGTCAGTGTGGAGGCTATATACAGGAGGTACCGGTACCGAGTCAGTGTGGAGGCTATATACAGGAGGTACCGGTACCGAGTCAATGTGGAGGCTATATACAGGAGGTACCGGTGCCGAGTCAGTGTGGAGGCTATATACAGGAGGTACCGGTACCGAGTCAATGTGGAGGCTATATACAGGAGGTACCGGTACCGAGTCAGTGTGGAGGCTATATACAGGAGGTACCGGTACCGAGTCAATGTGGAGGCTATATACAGGAGGTACCGGTACCGAGTCAGTGTGGAGGCTATATACAGGAGGTACCGGTACCGAGTCAATGTGGAGGCTATATACAGGAGGTACCGGTACAGAGTCAATGTGGAGGCTATATACAGGAGGTACCGGTACCGAGTCAATGTGGAGGCTATATACAGGAGGTACCGGTACCGAGTCAGTGTGGAGGCTATATACAGGAGGTACCGGTACCGAGTCAGTGTGGAGACTATATACATGGGGTACCGGTACAGAGTCAGTGTGGAGGCTATATACAGGAGGTACCGGTACCGAGTCAGTGTGGAGGCTATATACAGGAGGTACCGGTACCGAGTCAGTGTGGAGGCTATATACAGGAGGTACCGGTACCGAGTCAGTGTGGAGGCTATATACAGGAGGTACCGGTACCGAGTCAATGTGGAGGCTATATACAGGAGGTACACAATAAGAATAACGAGGCTATATACAGGAGGTACCGGTACCGAGTCAGTGTGGAGGCTATATACAGGAGGTACCGGTACCGAGTCAGTGTGGAGGCTATATACAGGAGGTACCGGTACCGAGTCAGTGTGGAGGCTATATACAGGAGGTACCGGTACCGAGTCAGTGTGGAGGCTATATACAGGAGGTACCGGTACCGAGTCAGTGTGGAGGCTATATACAGGAGGTACCGGTACCGAGTCAGTGTGGAGGCTATATACAGGAGGTACACAATAAGAGTCAGTGTGGAGGCTATATACAGGAGGTACCGGTACCGAGTCAATGTGGAGGCTATATACAGGAGATACCGGTACCGAGTCAATGTGGAGGCTATATACAGGAGGTACCGGTATCGAGTCAATGTGGAGGCTATATACAGGACGTACACAATAAGAATAACGAGGCTATATACAGGAGGTACCGGTACCGAGTCAGTGTGGAGGCTATATACAGGAGGTACCGGTACCGAGTCAGTGTGGAGGCTATATACAGGAGGTACCGGTACCGAGTCAATGTGGAGGCTATATACAGGAGGTACCGGTACCGAGTCAGTGTGGAGGCTATATACAGGAGGTACCGGTACCGAGTCAGTGTGGAGGCTATATACAGGAGGTACCGGTACCGAGTCAGTGTGGAGGCTATATACAGGAGGTACCGGTACCGAGTCAGTGTGGAGGCTATATACAGGAGGTACCGGTACCGAGTCAGTGTGGAGGCTATATACAGGAGGTACCGGTACCGAGTCAGTGTGGAGGCTATATACAGGAGGTACCGGTACCGAGTCAGTGTGGAGGCTATATACAGGAGGTACCGGTACCGAGTCAGTGTGGAGGCTATATACAGGAGGTACCGGTACCGAGTCAGTGTGGAGGCTATATACAGGAGGTACCGGTACCGAGTCAGTGTGGAGGCTATATACAGGAGGTACCGGTACCGAGTCAATGTGGAGGCTATATACAGGAGATACCGGTACCGAGTCAATGTGGAGGCTATATACAGGAGGTACCGGTATCGAGTCAATGTGGAGGCTATATACAGGAGGTACCGGTACCGAGTCAGGGTGCGGTGTTAGAGGTTAGTTGAGGTCATTTGTACACGTAGGTAGGAATGAAGTGACTATGCATAGATAATAAACAGTGATAAACAGTGACGCTGTATAATCCTTTCGTGTTTCTACTAAAGAATTGACACATGGGGAAGAGGACTGGCCACCCCTCAGAGCCTGGTTCCTCTCTACCCGGCACAGCCAGAAGAGGACTGGCCACCCCTCAGAGCCTGGTTCCTCTCTACCCGGCACAGCCAGAAGAGGACTGGCCACTCCACATAGCCTGGTTCCTCTCTACCCGGCACAGCCAGAAGAGGACTGGCCACCCCTCAGAGCCTGGTTCATCTCTACCCGGCACAGCCAGAAGAGGACTGGCCACCCCTCAGAGCCTGGTTCCTCTCAACCCGGCAGCCAGAAGAGGACTGGCCACCCCTCAGAGCCTGGTTCCTTTCTACCCGGCACAGCCAGAAGAGGACTGGCCACTCCACATAGCCTGGTTCCTCTCTACCCGGCACAGCCAGAAGAGGACTGGCCACCCCTCAGAGCCTGGTTCCTCTCTACCCGGCACAGCCAGAAGAGGACTGGCCACACCTCAGAGCCTGGTTCCTCTCTACCCGGCACAGCTAGAAGAGGACTGGCCACCCCACATAGCCTGGTTCCTCTCTAGGTTTCTTCCTTGGTTTTGGCCTTTCTAGGGAGTTTCTCCTAGCCACCGTGCTTCTACACCTGCATTGCTTGCTGTTTCGGGTTTTAGCCTGGGTTTCTGTACAGTACTTTGAGATATCAGCTGATGTCAGAAGGGCTATATAAATACATTTGATTTGATTTGACATATAGTTACCTGCTTGTATTATGGAAGACGGCCAAGGTGCCTGACAGGTAGTATACCTGAACCATCCAAAGAAATGAATGAAAGCCGAGCGTGTTATTTGATTACTACGTGACAATGTATAATCCTATTTGTAGAACAGGATTAAGTGTGAAATACTCTTTGATTAAACATTTTCCAGCTCATACAGGCTATGTCATATCTAAATCTGGGATTAGATCAAACCAGTGTATTATCCTCTCTGTTCTTTGATCAAAAATGACTTCGTGACAATTGAAGTTTTTGGAGTAACATCTCTCATGGTTCAGTCCATTCATTCTTTTCCTACAGTTTCTCAATCCTGGTGATCTGAAGAGGTGCACATTGTTTTTGTTTCTGCTTTGGCCCGACACATCTGATTCAAATATTGGCTGCGTAGTGTCTAGGGGTAAAAAAACTAAAAACGTGCAACTGGGTCGCCCGGACCAGGATTGAGAAAAGCTGCTCTCAGAACAATGACCAGGAGACTTTGTTTGCCTATCCTGTTTATGTAGGCCAATGGGTTGTGTCTTTCGAACTGAGTTGATCAGTGTGAACAAAAACACCTCACTTAACATATCACCCGCGACTGAAAACCTTTCCAGAAGACGTTTGTCTTGCCAATGAAATGTACAAGAACAATCGATATTTGGTAGATTCGTTTTATTTAATAATTGAGATCACTTGCATAAAATTAAAAATACATTCTGAACAAAATTAAGAAACTGTGTGTCTACCACACACACACACTCTCTCTCACACACACACACACACACATACACAACACCACACACACACACACACACACAACACCACACACACACACACACACACACACACACAACACCACACACACACACACACAACACCACACACACACACACACACACAACACCACACACACACACAGACACACTACACACACACCACACACACGACAAAACAGCAGTTGTGGAAAAAGTATCAAATTCTCATACTTGAGTTAAAGTAAAGATACCTTAATAGAAAATTACTAAAGTAAAAATGAAAGTCACCCAGTAAAAATCTAAAAGTATTTGGTTTTAAAATGTACTTAAGTATCAAAAGTAGAAGTAAAAGTATTAATCATTTGAAATTCCTTATCTTAAGCAAAGCAGGTGGCATCAGTTTCTTGTTTTTAAAATGTATGGATAGCCAGGGGCACACCCCAACACTCAGACAATATTTAAGAAAATATGCATTTGTGTATAGTGAGTCCGCCAGGCCATAGGCAGTAGGGTAGACCACATGTTCTCTTGATAAGTGCGTGAATTTCACAATTTTCCTGTCCTGCTAAGCATTCAAAATGTAACGAGTACTTTGGGTTGTCAGGGAAAATGTATGGAGTAAAAAGTACAATATTTTATTTAGGAATGTAGTGAAGTAAAAGTAAAAGTTGTAAAAAATATAAATAGTAAAGTAAAGTACAGATACCCCCAAAAACTACTTATGTAGTACTTTAAAGTACTTTACTTTCCCAAGTACTTTACACCACTGCAAAACAGAGCACAAAAAAAGAAAGTAGCATGCCTGCTCTTGGTTGGTTTACTGTAATAAATACACTGTAAAATATCAGAAATTGAAAATACTCACACACACGCAGGCATGCACGCACATACGCAATCACACACACACACACACACAGACACAAACATACACACTACGAAAACAGAATCCGCTTTGCATTACTCTAAAATGGATCTCAATAAATAATTTTCAAAGACAAATTTGCACCCCCCCGTTTTCTGTAATTCTTTAAAAAAACAATCTTTGTTATACTTTAGAATCCTTGCGCCATTTCAGTTTTTTTGAATGTACTGCAGACAAGGACTTGCTTGCTGACTGATTAATTGATTGACATGGACTGGACTTTATTTAGGATGAGGCTGCAGCTTCTCTCTGTATCTCTGCAAACCCTAACTTCCACTTAAGTCAAATTCTGTGTGAATAGTCCACTGAAGTGGAAGTTAGGTTTCACTGAGTGATGAGCTGTGATGGGGCTCGAATGGACCCAGACCACTGCGATACTTCTAGGCTCCTGTTTCTGTTTTCAGAGGAGGAGATGGAGGAGAGAGGAGGAGATGGAAAAGATGGAGGAGATTGAAGAGGAGATGGAGGAGAGAGGAGATGGGGAAAGAGGAGATGGAAGAGAGAGGAGATGAGGAGATGGAGGAGTTGGAGGAGAGATGGAGGAGAAATGGAGGAGATTGAGGAGATAGAGGAAATGGAGAGGAAGAGATTTAGGAGAGAGGAGGATATGGAGGAGAGAGGATATGGAGGAGATGAAGGAGATGGAGGAGAGAGGATATGGAGGAGATGGAGATGAGGAGAGAGGATATGGAGGAGATGGAGATGACGAGAGAGGATATGGAGGAGATGGAGATGAGAAGAGAGGATATGGAGGAGATGGAGGAGATAGAAGGAGATGAAGGAGATGGAGGAGAGAGGATATGGAGGAGATGGAGATGAGGAGAGAGGATATGGAGGAGATGGAGGAGATAGAGGAGAGGAGGATATGGAGGAGAGAGGATATGGAGGAGATAGATGAGAGGAGGGGATAGAGGAGGAGATGGAGGAGGAGATGGAGAAGAGGAGGAGATGGAGGAGAGATGGAGGAGAGAGGAGATGGGGGAGAGAGATGGAGATGGAGGAGAGAGATGGAGATGGAGGAGAGAGGAGATGGAGATGGAGGAGAGAGGCGGTGGAGGGGAGATGGAGGAGAGAGGAGGAGATGGAGAGAGGAGGAGATGGAGGAGAGAGGAGATGGAGGAGATGGAAGAGATGGAGAGAGGAGGAGATGAGGAGAGAGATGGAGGAGAGGGGAGATGGAGGAGAGAGGCGATGGAGATGGAGGAGAGAGGAGATGGAGATTTAGGAGATGGAGGAGATGGAGATTTAGGAGATGGAGGAGAGAGGAGTCACAGAGGAAGCACCCTGCTGTGCGCACTGATCCCTTGTTTTTTTCTGCCCACCCTTCTGCCCACCGTGGTCCTCAGGGTCATGGAGCGCATGGGGACGGTGTCGGTGGCCGGGTCGTGGGAAATGTAGCGCCCACAGGAGAGGACTTCCAGAGTGGCATCACGGAACTACGGGGAGTACGAATACAAGTGTTAGCAAACGGCGTACAGAATGTGTGGTAAATAATTATAAATCGATTTGTACAATCTTCAATACACAAGACAATCCACAAGACGCCATCGATTGCAAGTCTCCATGGATGAGTGTCAACTAATAAGGGATTTAATTTCCGATTGAGCAGACACATGCAACGTTTACCGTAAACGGCGTCTCCGCGAACACCTGAAAAATTGCCGATATGGATAAAATCTAGGCCTAAATAACCAAAAGGCAAGTGTGTATTCTAATTGAATTAAAACCACAGGGAACCGACATGTTGCAGTCCCCTTCGATAATCTACAGATTTAACTGATGTGTTCTCACTCTGGCTTTGCTCTCTCCCTCTCCTCCAGTACACACACCTGCCTGTTGCTTAGGAAGTAGATGATGGGGTTGTAGACAGGACTGGTCTTGGCGAAGTACATAGGCATGGTAGCCACCAGTGGAGGGATGTGGAGCTCTGGGTCTACCACAACCACCACGGACAGGACTGTGTAGGGCAGCCAGCAGACAAAGAAGGCCCCGATCATGGCCAGCACTATCCTTACCGCCCGCTCGTTGTCCTGCAGACAGGGATGACCGCCCTGCAACTCCGTACTATGGTTAAGCTGGAGGAGGAGAAAGAGGGGGGAGAGGAGGAAGAAGAGGAAGATGATAACCCACGACCGACAGGATCCGTTTAAGCTTGCAGACACAGTACTCAGCATCTAAACCCCTCTGAAAGTCTCCAGTTATAGGAACAGTCCCTGTTACAGTCCCTCTATCCCAACTGGAAGAGGAATTGTACGCTTGGTATATGGACAGAAATGGACTTAAAAAGGTATGTCCCTCAGGGAGCTGAGTCTCTATATGTACCCGTCTCATGGAGGTGAGGACATTGGCGTAACAGTAGATGATGATTGCGACAGGCAGGAGGAAGCAGAACAGCGTGTACAGGATCAGGTAACTATAGTTACTCCAGGACCTAGAGAGACATAACACATTATAAACTATTTTATAGGACATTATAAACAAGTTATAACACATTATAAACTATTTTATAGGACATTATAAACAAGTTATAACACATTATAAACCATGTTACAGGACATTATAAACAAGTTATAACACATTATAAACTATTTTATAGGACATTATAAACAAGTTATAACACATTATAAACCATGTTACAGGACATTATAAACAAGTTATAACACACTATAAACCATGTTACAGGACATTATAAACAAGTTATAACACATTATAAACCATGTTACAGGACATTATAAACAAGTTATAACACACTATAAACCATGTTACAGGACATTATAAACAAGTTATAACACATTATAAACCATGTTACAGGACATTATAAACAAGTTATAACACATTATAAACCATGTTACAGGACATTATAAACAAGTTATAAAACACTATAAACCATGTTACAGGACATTATAAAGGCTCATACATGCCTATTACAAGTTATAAGACATTATACTGGCCTCTCCTCCCAGCCCAGAGAGCAGGAGGTCTGGACGCCCTCGGGTCCATAGGAGCTCCAACCCAGCAGTGGAGGCACGGCCCAGAACAAACAGAACAGCCAGACCCCCAGGAGCCCCTGAACGCTCCGACGTACGTTCATCTTGAAGCCTGCCATGGGCTTACACACCACGATGTAGCGCTCATACGCCAGCAGTGTTAACGTGCACATAGACACCAGACCTGAGGGAGAGGAGACCAGGGGGGGGGCAGTGTGTTCATAAAGTGTCTGAGAGTATGAATGCTGATCTAGGACCCGATTCTGATCCTGTCCCATGTAATGCTGTCCATTGTGATCTAAAAGGTCAAACTGATCTTAGATCATCCGGATATGAACCCTGGCTTCACAACCAGAAAACTACAGATCTGAATACCCCCCCAGGAACCCAATTCAACACATTGAGTTAACTTGATCAAATTAGACTTGCATTTTCAACACTTTCAGGCTACAACAACACAACATTGTTTTTTTATTAAAAGTTTGAGTTCAGTTCACATGATTCAAAGACATCCTATATATAAAAAAATATATATATTACTTTACCGAAATAGTTGACAGCAAATCCTTGAAAGATGCAGAACTCGTCGCCAAGAAAGAATGAACCATGATAGTTGGTAATGGTGACTATTGAAGAACCGCACAAAGCGATCATCAAATCAGACACGGCTAAACTGAGGATAATCACATTCATTGGGTTGAGGAGAGGACGATTCTTCACCAACACCGTTATTACCAGAGTATTGTTAAAAACAGAGAAAATGGCATTAATGAACATGAGATAGGAGAGGATGCTGTAGCCTGCCCGTGGAAAAATCGTTGGCGCCACAGTACTAGATTTGAATCCCGGAGAAGTAGAGTTCAAAGTCGGGCCGAAGCGCCAAGGTGTGCCGACGGCAGTGGTGCTGTCCATGGTACTTAATTTAAAACGCATGCTCTCCACCATATGACCAAGAAACTACAGAAAATAAGGTCCTTTGCTGTCTGTATCCCATCTCAATCAAAGCCCAAACGTCATAGCTTGATCTTATTATGTCTGATCCTAGTTAAATAGCTTCTGTATTCAGGATGTCTTATCACATTTAGGATTATCTGTCATTGAGAACATGCTGCTCAACACCAACTTAAAAACCCATTTGGGAAATTGCTCCCTAACATGATTTGTACGATTATATTGATTAATCTGATCAGGATTTATTGAGAGTTCCATATTTAAAAAGGTGCAAAGTGTAGGCCCAGAGACAGCCCTGGGCCTAGGATATACCCTGCCTGTATCAAAAGTGCATTTTCTAAATTATTTTTAGCCAACTGGGTCAATTCAATATACATTTACATTGAGAGACAAGAGGTTAGATAAAAGATATTTGCTTTCCTGACTTTTCTCTGAGGCAAGGAAAGGGTGGATAACTGAAATCTAGCCCTATATGGCATACACAAAAGTAGGCCTAACACAGGAACAAGATTAGGTTGTTGCCATCTTTAATTCATAATCAAATCAAAAACACACTCCCAAAGAAAAAAAATACAAATTACAAGATGGACATTTATGTAAACTATACAGGCTTTGGATAAAATTCTCTCATTCTCTCAATGTGAGTTTTTCCAACAAGACCACTTTTTTTTTTCACTTTTTCAACCATGAACAATCTCTCTCAAAGAAGAGATAATAGATTTAGAATATACAGATAGTAGAATAGATTTAGAATATACAGATAGTAGAATAGATTTAGAATATACAGATAGTAGAATAGATTTAGAATATACAGATAATAGAATAGATTTCTCAAACATTCTGACCGTATCATGACAAGAAACTGAAGTTATTTTCTTGTTAGTTTCCCCCACAAAACTAATACAACTAATTTCTGAACATTTCAGTGCAAAGTCAATGATTTCAACACAATTTTATATCTAGATTGAAAGCAAGGTTGTTGTTGTTTTTTTTAAGCAGAATGTTTATGAAAACAAACAAACAAAAATATAGCCAAGCAACTCAAATACAGCATAGAAATTACTGGACACAATGATAAATAGATTTGTCCATGAAATACAGCATATGTCCTCTTTTCTATAAAATAAAAATAAGAACATTCTGTTGTAAACTGACTGTTCTATCAGTTGTACTAACCACATTGATAGACACTTTAACTAGGACTATTAATAATGATTAAGCCTTTGTGGAAAGTATGATTTTAGGGTATCTACATTATTACTAAGGTAAATAGAGCCTGTTCTAAAGACAGAGAGATCGACAGGGCAGTTATAGTGTGCAAAAGCTTAAGGCATTTCAGAGTGTGTCTTGAACATGTCAAATTGTCAAGATATTCAACTCATTAGTTTGTATCTCGTCTTTCTCTGTTCTTATTGGTTCAAAGACCACCATTGGTTAAAAGTCCCTTATAACCAACTGTTCCTTTGTTTACACAAACAGGTAACTTCCGAAACCATGGAAACACGGGAGGAAATGGAGGGATACAAAGTATATTGAAAGCAGGTGCTACCACACCGGTGTGGTTCCTGAGTTAATTAAGCAATTAACGTCCCATCATGCTTAGGGTCATGTACAGTTGAAGTCGGAACTTTACATACACTTAGGTTGGAGTCATTAAAACTAATTTTTCAACCACTCCACAAATTTCTTGTTAACAAACTATATACAGTGCCTTGCGAAATATTCGGCCCCCTTGAACTTTGCGACCTTTTGCCACATTTCAGGCTTCAAACATAAAGATATAAAACTGTATTTTTTTGTGAAGAATCAACAACAAGTGGGACACAGTCATGAAGTGGAACAACATTTATTGGATATTTCAAACTTTTTTAACAAATCAAAAACTGAAAAATTGGGCGTGCAAAATTATTCAGCCCCTTTACTTTCAGTGCAGCAAACTCTCTCCAGAAGTTCAGTGAGGATCTCTGAATGATCC
This sequence comes from Oncorhynchus nerka, assembly GCF_034236695.1. Lineage (NCBI taxonomy): Eukaryota > Metazoa > Chordata > Actinopteri > Salmoniformes > Salmonidae > Oncorhynchus > Oncorhynchus nerka. The sequence continues at coordinate 10,992,895 of NC_088404.1, read as the reverse complement.
AATGTTGACCTAAATGACTAATGATGATAAATACAATCCACCTGTGTGTAATCAAGTCTCCATATAAATGCACCTGCACTGTGATAGTCTCAGAGGTCCGTTAAAAGCGCAGAGAGCATCATGAAGAACAAGGAACACACCAGGCAGGTCCGAGATACTGTTGTGAAGAAGTTTAAAGCCGGATTTGGATACAAAAAGATTTCCCAAGCTTTAAACATCCCAAGGAGCACTGTGCAAGCGATAATATTGAAATGGAAGGAGTATCAGACCACTGCAAATCTACCAAGACCTGGCCGTCCCTCTAAACTTTCAGCTCATACAAGGAGAAGACTGATCAGAGATGCAGCCAAGAGGCCCATGATCACTCTGGATGAACTGCAGAGATCTACAGCTGAGGTGGGAGACTCTGTCCATAGGACAACAATCAGTCGTATATTGCACAAATCTGGCCTTTATGGAAGAGTGGCAAGAAGAAAGCCATTTCTTAAAGATATCCATAAAAAGTGTTGTTTAAAGTTTGCCACAAGCCACCTGGGAGACACACCAAACATGTGGAAGAAGGTGCTCTGGTCAGATGAAACCAAAATTGAACTTTTTGGCAACAATGCAAAACGTTATGTTTGGCGTAAAAGCAACACAGCTCATCACCCTGAACACACCATCCCCACTGTCAAACATGGTGGTGGCAGCATCATGGTTTGGGCCTGCTGTTCTTCAGCAGGGACAGGGAAGATGGTTAAAATTGATGGGAAGATGGATGGAGCCAAATACAGGACCATTCTGGAAGAAAACCTGATGGAGTCTGCAAAAGACCTGAGACTGGGACGGAGATTTGTCTTCCAACAAGACAATGATCCAAAACATAAAGCAAAATCTACAATGGAATGGTTCAAAAATAAACATATCCAGGTGTTAGAATGGCCAAGTCAAAGTCCAGACCTGAATCCAATCGAGAATCTGTGGAAAGAACTGAAAACTGCTGTTCACAAATGCTCTCCATCCAACCTCACTGAGCTCGAGCTGTTTTGCAAGGAGGAATGGGAAAAAAATTCAGTCTCTCGATGTGCAAAACTGATAGAGACATACCCCAAGCGACGTACAGCTGTAATCGCAGCAAAAGGTGGAGCTACAAAGTATTAACTTAAAGGGGCTGAATAATTTTGCACGCCCAATTTTTCCGTTTTTGATTTGTTAAAAAAGTTTGAAATATCCAATAAATGTCGTTCCACTTCATGATTGTGTCCCACTTGTTGTTGATTCTTCACAAAAAAATACAGTTTTATATCTTTATGTTTGAAGCCTGAAATGTGGCAAAAGGTCGCAAAGTTCAAGGGGGCCGAATACTTTCGCAAGGCACTGTATTTGGCAAGTAGGTTAGGAAATCTACTTTGTGCATGACACAAGTAATTTTTCCAACAATTGTTTACAGACAGATTATTTCACTTATAATTCACTGTATCACAATTCCAGTGGGTCAGAAGTTTACATACACTAAGTTGACTGTGCCTTTAAACAGCTTGGAACATTCCAGAAAAGTATGTCATGGCTTTAGAAGCTTCTGATAGGCTAATTGACATAATTTGAGTCAATTGGAGGTGTACCTGTGGATGTATTTCAAGGCCTACCTTCAAACTCAAGGCCTACCTTCAAGCAGAGGCTTGACATCATGGGAAAATCAAAATAAATCAGCCAAGACCTCAGGAAAAAAATTGTAGACCTACACAAGTCTGGTTCATCCTTGGGAGCAATTTCCAAACGCCTGAAGGTACCACATTCATCTGTACAAACAATAGTACGCAAGTATAAACACCATGGGACCACGCGGCCGTCATACCGCTCAGGAAGGAGACGCGTTCTGTCTCCTAGAGATGAGCGTACTTTGGTGCAGAAAGTGCAAATCAATCCCAGAACAACAGCAAAGGACCTTGTGAAGATGCTGGAGGAAACAGGTAGAAAAGTATCTATATCCACAGTAAAACAAGTCCTATATCGCCATAACTTCCCCTGGGGTGGCAGGGTAGCCTAGTGGTTAGGCTAGTAACCGAAAGGTTGCAAGTTCGAATCCCCGAGCTGACAAGGTACAACTCTGTCGTTCTGCCCCCGAACAGGCAGTTAACCCACTGTTCCTAGGCCGTCATTGAAAATAAGAATTTGTTCTTTACTGACTTGCCTAGTAAAATAAAAAATTTAAATTAAAATAACGTGAAAGGCCGCTCAGCAAGGAAGAAGCCACGGCTCCAAAACCGCCATAAAAAAGACAGACTACGGTTTGCAACTGCACGTGGGGGATCGTACTTTTTGGAGAAATGTCCTCTGGTCTGATGAAATAAAAATAGAACTGTTTGGCCATAATAGAGTAAGGTCAACATGAGATGACGTCAGTAGAAAATAGAGACAGTAAGTCCGAGTCAGCAGGGTCCCGTACGCCATCTTCTACCCTTTTCACCCTACTCAGCTGGCTTGTCGACATATGTTTCAGTATGTTTCAGGTCAGCATGATATGTATGTTTCAGGTCAGCATGATAGAGTGAAACAGGTATTTGAGAGCTCTGTGTCCAGAGCAGGTCAAGACAGAGTGTCACAATGAACCCCCTCCCCTCTCTACTCAGATCAGGTCTTGGACGGAGTGTCGCAGTGAAACCCTTCCCTTCTCTATTCAGATCAGGTCTTGGACAGAGTGTCGCAGTGAAACCCGTCCCTTCCCCTCTCTACTCAGATTAGGTCAAAACAGAGTGTCACAATGAACCCCTTCCCCCTCCCCTCTCTACTTAGATCAGGTCTTGGACAGAGTGTCGCAGTGAAACCCTTCCCCTCTCTATTCAGATTAGGTCAAGACAGAGTGTCACAATGAACCCCTTCCCCCTCCCCTCTCTACTTAGATCAGGTCTTGGACGGAGTGTCACAGTGAAACCCTTCCCCTTTCTATTCAGATTAGGTCTTGGACGGAGTGTCGCAGTGAAACCCTTCCCCTCTCTATTCAGATTAGGTCAAGACAGAGTGTCACAATGAACCCCTTCCCCCTCCCCTCTCTACTTAGATCAGGTCTTGGACAGAGTGTCACAGTGAAATCCTTCCCCTTTCTATTCAGATTAAGTCTTGGACGGAGTGTCACAATGAAACCCCCCCCCCCCCCCCCCTCTACTTAGATCAGGTCTTGGACGGAGTGTCGCAGTGAAACCCGTCTCCCTAGCCTCTCTAGTCTGAGTCAAGCCCGGACAGGGTGTCACACTGAACCCCCCCCCCCCCATTCCCTGTTCTACTCTTCAGTTGTGGTTCTGTGGGGGTATGAAGGGCATCTTCAGGGCCCCGGCGCTGGTCTGCTCGGGCCAGAAGGGTGACTCGTGTTGCAGGGGCGTACGACGGGGGAAGAAGGTGTGGTGGAAGTCATAGTTGAGCAGACAGCTGAGGGACGCCATGTAGATGTCAGCGAAACGAGATAGGCGGCGGGAGAAGTAGGTGGGGTTGTGGTAGGTCCGGAAGAGACTCCCAAACTGGCCGTTGAAGATGTCCTTTGTCTGCGATCTGTTGTTTGACGAAAGATGTACAATATTGTTAGTGCTTGTTTTGCATGTTAAGAGAAATATCTGTAAAAAAAGAGAAAGTAAGTTTAAAAACACTAATTATCCTCTCAAACATTTAATGGGTACATCCACCTATAGGGAACTATGGGCAAGACTTTATTTGAAGGGAAGCTACATAAAGGAACTAACAATATCGCATATAGCTAACAACATAGCATATAGCTAACAATATAGCATATAACTAACAATATAGCATATAACTAACAATATAGCATATAGCTAACAATATAGCATATAACTAACAATATAGCATATAACTAACAATATAGCATATAACTAACAATATAGCATATAACTAACAATATAGCATATAACTAACAATATAGCATATAGCTAACAATATAGCATATAACTAACAATATAGCATATAACTAACAATATAGCATATAACTAACAATATAGCATATAACTAATAATATAGCATATAACTAACAACATGTCTTGCTGCTTTTTGTCCTATGTTACTATGTCTTGCTTGTTCTATGTTGCCATTGTCTATATTGTAATTGTTTTTAATAACCTGCCCAGGGACTGCGGTTGAAAATTAGCCGGCTGGCTAAAACCGGCACTTTTACTGAAACGTTGATTAATGTGCACTGTCCCTGTAAAAATAAAAACTAAACTAAAACTAAATATAACTACCAATATAGCATATAACTACCAATATAGCATATAACTACCAATATAGCATATAACTACCAATATAGCATATAACTAACAATATAGCATATAACTAACAATATAGCATATAACTAACAATATAGCATATAACTAACAATATAGCATATAGCTAACAATATAGCATATAGCTAACAATATAGCATATAGCTAACAATATAGCATATAACTAACAATATAGCATATAACAACTAACAACATAGCATATAACAACTAACAACATAGCATATAACAACTAACAATATAGCATATAAAAACTAACAATATAGCATATAACTAACAACATAGCATATAACAACTAACAACATAGCATATAACAACTAACAATATAGCATATAACAGCTAACAATATAGCATATAACTAACAACATAGCATATAACAACTAACAATATAGCATATAACTACCAATATAGCATATAACTACCAATATAGCATATAACTACCAATATAGCATATAACTAACAATATAGCATATATCATATAACTAACAATATAGCATATAACTAACAATATAGCATATAACTAACAATATAGCATATAGCTAACAATATAGCATATAGCTAACAATATAGCATATAGCTAACAATATAGCATATAACTAACAATATAGCATATAACTAACAATATAGCATATAACAACTAACAACATAGCATATAACAACTAACAACATAGCATATAACAACTAACAATATAGCATATAACAACTAACAATATAGCATATAACTAACAACATAGCATATAACAACTAACAATATAGCATATAACTAACAATATAGCAAATAACTAACAATATAGCATATAACAACTAACAATATAGCATATAACAACTAACAATATAGCATATAACAACTAACAATAGAGCATATAACAACTAACAACATAGCATATAACAACTAACAACATAGCATATAACAACTAACAATATAGCATATAACAACTAACAACATAGCATATAACAACTAACAATATAGCATATAACAACTAACAATATAGCATATAACAACTAACAACATAGCATATAACAACTAACAACATAGCATATAACAACTAACAATATAGCATATAACAACTAACAACATAGCATAAAACAACTAATAATATAGCATATAACAACTAACAATATAGCATATAACTAACAACATAGCATATAACAACTAACAACATAGCATATAACAACTAACAACATAGCATATAACAACTAACAATATAGCATATAACAACTAACAACATAGCATATAACAACTAACAACATAGCATATAACAACTAACAACATAGCATATAACAACTAACAATATAGCATATAATAATATAGCATATAACAACTAACAATATAGCATATAATAATATAGCATATAACAACTAATAATATAGCATATAACAACTAATAATATAGCATATAACAACTAATAATATAGCATATATATATATATATATATACATAAGCTCTTCCCCCAATGGTACCTCATTGCTTCTCTCTCTTTGATCCACTCCTGGACGACAGCTTGAGAAGCTGGATCTCTGTGGACCTGGAAGGGAGGGAGGAGAGATGGATATGCTGTACATACTGAGACTACATATCTGTGGTGCTGGGAAGGAGGGAGGAGATAATGTATGCTGTACATACTGAGACTACATGTCTGTGGTGCTGGGAAGGAGGGAGGAGAGAATGTATGCTGTACATACTGAGACGACATGTCTGTGGTGCTGGGAAGGAGGGAGGAGAGAATGTATGCTGTACGTACTGAGACTACATGTCTGTGGTGCTGGGAAGGAGGGAGGAGATAATGTATGCTGTACATACTGAGACTACATGTCTGTGGTGCTGGGAAGGAGGGAACAAAGTAGACGCTCTTTAGGTTCATAGCTGCAGACATAGAGCTACCAGCCAGACAGCCAGCCAGCCAGCCAGACAGACAGACAGACAGACAGACCTCCCCCCACCCCCACCTACCTGCATGTGTTCTATCAGCCCAGTCAGACAGACAGACAGACAGACAGCCAGACCTCCCCCCACCCCCACCTACCTGCATGTGTTCTATCAGCCCAGTCAGACCCTGTAACCAGGTCATCAGGTGAACACATTCCTCAGTGTTCATGATCTTGATCTCTTTCCTCAGCTCAGGGATGATGGCGCCCGTCCTCCAGCCGTGCTTCAGGGTCAGGTCCTACACACCCACATATAACACATGGATTTATAGAAACCTTTTTCTCAAACCTGAGGAGTCGATAAACCACAGAACAACTCAAATACCTCTGTTTCGGTAACAGGCCAGCCAATCATGGGCTGACTTTTCGTTTTTTTAATTAAAAGAAAAACGCTACTTAACTCAAACCTATATATTAATATCTGACCGTGTCGTTTCTATGATGGTGTGAACATTTTCTATGATCATTTTAAATATTAACCTATGCAGTGTAAAAGCAATGGTTAGACTTACTGCCAGGTCACTGTAGATGTGATCTCCAAAGTACAACACCTTGGACCCCCTCCAGCCAGTCAGTCTCAGGAACTCATAGAGGTTTCCCTGCAGAACAAAGAAAACAGTCAGTTATTCCCTAGTCTGTATGACAGAGCTACATCTCAAGAGCAGAAGTTGTCAACCTTTTTTTGGTTACTTTACCACCGAATACATTGTGCTCCGTCCTGTACTTGGACCCCTGAAGTACCCCCTCTTGTGCATTCTACTAGAAAGCCTATAGTCTCATGTGTCTTCTCAAGAACCACCTTGTGAATAGACCAAGTACACCAGGGGTCCTAGTACATCAGGAGTCCAAGTACATCAGGGGTCCTAGTACATCAGGAGTCCAAGTACATCAGGGGTCCTAGTACATCAGGGGTCCTAGTACACCAGGGGTCCTAGTACATCAGGGGTCCTAGTGCATCAGGGGTCCTAGTACATCAGGGGTCCTAGTACACCAGGGGTCCTAGTACACCAGGGGTCCTAGTGCATCAGGGGTCCTAGTACACCAGGGGTCCTAGTACATCAGGGGTCCTAGTGCATCAGGGGTCCTAGTGCACCAGGGGTCCTAGTACACCAGGGGTCCTAGTACATCTGGGGTCCTAGTGCATCAGGGGTCCTAGCACATCAGGGGTCCTAGTACATCAGGTGTTCGAGTACATCAGGGGTCCTAGTGCATCAAGGGTCCAAGTACATCAGGGGTCCTAGTGCATCAGGGGTCCTAGTACATCAGGGGTCCTAGTGCATCAGGGGTCCTAGTGCATCAGGGGTCCTAGTGCATCAGGGGTCCTAGTACATCAGGGGTCCTAGTACACCAGGGGTCCTAGTACACCAGGGGTCCTAGTGCATCAGGGGTCCTAGTGCATCAGGGGTCCTAGTAGAAAGACTGCTCTAGAACCGTTGTCCATATACCTGTTTGTAGATCTTCCCCTTCTCCAGCTTGTGAATCCTGTCCCAATGCAGCACCCCTTTATCTGTCACTCGCCTGAAGGGCCTAGGAAGGACAGGGGTAGACAGACGTCAGAACACACAGGGGAAGACAGACGTCAGAACACACAGGGGAAGACAGACGTCAGAACACACAGTGGTAGACAGACGTCAGAACACACAGGGGTAGACAGACGTCAGAACACACAGGGGTAGACAGACGTCAGAACACACAGTGGTAGACAGACGTCAGAACACACAGGGGAAGACAGACATCAGAACACACAGGGGAAGACAGACATCAGAACACACAGGGGAAGACAGACATCAGAACACACAGGGGAAGACAGACATCAGAACACACAGGGGAAGACAGACCTCAGAACACACAGGGGTAGACAGACATCAGAACACACAGGGGTAGACAGACATCAGAACACACAGGGGTAGACAGACGTCAGAACACACAGGGGAAGACAGACGTCAGAACACACAGGGGAAGACAGACGTCAGAACACACAGGGGAAGACAGACGTCAGAACACACAGGGTTAGACAGACGTCAGAACACACAGGGGAAGACAGACATCAGAACACACAGGGGTAGACAGACGTCAGAACACACAGGGGTAGACAGACGTCAGAACACACAGGGGAAGACAGACGTCAGAACACACAGGGGTAGACAGACGTCAGAACACACAGGGGAAGACAGACGTCAGAACACACAGGGGTAGACAGACGTCAGAACACACAGGGGTAGACAGACGTCAGAACACACAGGGGTAGACAGACGTCAGAACACACAGGGGTAGACAGACGTCAGAACACACAGGGGAAGACAGACGTCAGAACACACAGGGGAAGACAGACGTCAGAACACACAGGGGAAGACAGACGTCAGAACACACAGGGGTAGACAGACGTCAGAACACACAGGGGAAGACAGACATCAGAACACACAGGGGTAGACAGACGTCAGAACACACAGGGGTAGACAGACATCAGAACACACAGGGGAAGACAGACATCAGAACACACAGGGGAAGACAGACCTCAGAACACACAGGGGTAGACAGACATCAGAATACACAGGGGTAGACAGACATCAGAATACACAGGGGTAGACAGACATCAGAACACACAGGGGAAGACAGACATCAGAATACACAGGGGTAGACAGACATCAGAACACACAGCGGAAGTCAGACGTCAGAACACACAGTGGAAGACAGACGTCAGAACACACAGCGGAAGACAGACGTCAGAACACACAGGGGAAGACAGACGTCAGAACACACAGCGGAAGTCAGACGTCAGAACACACAGTGGAAGACAGACGTCAGAACACACAGCGGAAGACAGACTTCAGAACACACAGGGGTAGACAGACGTCAGAACACACAGGGGAAGACAGACGTCAGAACACACAGCGGAAGACAGACGTCAGAACACACAGGGGAAGTCAGACGTCAGAACACACAGTGGAGGTCAACTGAACATGACAAACGTCAGTATATATTCAGTGGAGGTCAACTGAACATGACAAACGTCAGAAACACACAGTGGAGGTCAACTGGACATAACAAACAAACGTCAGAAACACACAGTGGAGGTCAACTGGACATGACAAACGAAGGATGGGGAGTGTAGTGGTAAAGCCTCCACCACATTGAACAGGGACAAAGGGAAGGGCTAGGGAGTGTAGTGGTAAAGCCTCCACCACATTGAACAGGGACAAAGGGAAGGGCTAGGGAGTGTAGTGGTAAAGCCTCCACCACATTGAACAGGGACAAAGGGAAGGGCTTAGGGAGTGTAGTGGTAAAGCCTCCACCACATTGAACAGGGACAAAGGGAAGGGCTAGGGAGTGTAGTGGTAAAACCTCCACCACATTGAACAGGGACAAAGGGAAGGGCTAGGGAGTGTAGTGGTAAAACCTCCACCACATTGAACAGGGACAAAGGGAAGGGCTAGGGAGTGTAGTGGTAAAACCTCCACCACATTGAACAGGGACAAAGGGAAGGGCTTAGGGAGTGTAGTGGTAAAGCCTCCACCACATTGAACAGGGACAAAGGGAAGGGCTAGGGAGTGTAGTGGTAAAGCCTCCACCACATTGAACAGGGACAAAGGGAAGGGCTTAGGGAGTGTTGTGGTAAAGCCTCCACCACATTGAACAGGGACAAAGGGAAGGGCTAGGGAGTGTAGTGGTAAAACCTCCACCACATTGAACAGGGACAAAGGGAAGGGCTAGGGAGTGTAGTGGTAAAACCTCCACCACATTGAACAGTGGGACAAAGGGAAGGGCTAGGGAGTGTAGTGGTAAAACCTCCACCACATTGAACAGGGACAAAGGGAAGGGCTAGGGAGTGTAGTGGTAAAACCTCCACCACATTGAATAGGGACAAAGGGAAGGGCTAGGGAGTGTAGTGGTAAAGCCTCCACCATATTGAACAGGGACAAAGGGAAGGGCTAGGGAGTGTAGTGGTAAAGCCTCCACCACATTGAACAGGGACAAAGGGAAGGGCTAGGGAGTGTAGTGGTAAAACCTCCACCACATTGAACAGGGACAAAGGGAAGGGCTAGGGAGTGTAGTGGTAAAACCTCCACCATATTGAACAGGGACAAAGGGAAGGGCTAGGGAGTGAATATGAGACCCTTACTTTCTCCTGTCGTTGAAGAAGCCAGGTTTGTCGGCCTGTACGATGACAATGTCAAACAGATCTCTCCAGTCTTTCCCCACGATGTAGTTCATTCCCCGATCCCTGGGAATAGTCCAGTCATTTATCACACTGTTATCAAGAGCGACTTACAAATCAGTCACACAACAGAGACAAAGTAGCACGCACAGCACACTCTGCCGTAGAGCGGCCTGTATCCACAATATCTGCTAACTCATCGTGTGGGTACTTTCAACAGTTTTCTATTTTTTAATCAGAGTCATTCTTCATGCTGCTATCATTGTCAGGAATGATGAATAAACATTTACATTACATTTAAGTCATTTAGCAGACGCTCTTATCCAGAGCGACTTACAAATTGGTGCTTTCACCTTATGACATCCAGTGGAACAGCCACTTTACAATAGTGCATCTAGGTCTTTTAAGGGGGGAGGGAGGGGGGAGAAGGATTACTTTATCCTATCCTAGGTATTCCTTAAAGAGGTGGGGTTTCAGGTGTCTCCGGAAGGTGGTGATTGACTCCGCTGTCCTGGCGTCGTGAGGGAGTTTGTTCCACCATTGGGGGCCAGAGCAGCGAACAGTTTTGACTGGGCTGAGCGGGAACTGTACTTCCTCAGTGGTAGGGAGGCGAGCAGGCCAGAGGTGGATGAACGCAGTGCCCTTGTTTGGGTGTAGGGCCTGATCAGAGCCTGGAGGTACTGAGGTGCCGTTCCCTCACAGCTCCGTAGGCAAGCACCATGGTCTTGTAGCGGATGCGAGCTTCAACTGGAAGCCAGTGGAGAGAGCGGAGGAGCGGGGTGACGTGAGAGAACTTGGGAAGGTTGAACACCAGACGGGCTGCGGCGTTCTGGATGAGTTGTAGGGGTTTAATGGCACAGGCAGGGAGCCCAGCCAACAGCGAGTTGCAGTAATCCAGACGGGAGATGACAAGTGCCTGGATTAGGACCTGCGCCGCTTCCTGTGTGAGGCAGGGTCGTACTCTGCGGATGTTGTAGAGCATGAACCTACAGGAACGGGCCACCGCCTTGATGTTATTTGAGAACGACAGGGTGTTGTCCAGGATCACGCCAAGGTTCTTAGCGCTCTGGGACGAGGACACAATGGAGTTGTCAACCGTGATGGCGAGATCATGGAACGGGCAGTCCTTCCCGGGAGGAAGAGCAGCTCCGTCTTGCCGAGGTTCAGCTTGAGGTGATGATCCGTCATCCACACTGATATGTCTGCCAGACATGCAGAGATGCGATTCGCCACCTGGTCGTCAGAAGGGGAAAGGAGAAGATTAATTGTGTGTCGTCTGCATAGCAATGATAGGAGAGACCATGTGAGGTTATGACAGAGCCAAGTGACTTGGTGTATAGCGAGAATAGGAGAGGGCCTAGAACAGAGCCCTGGGGACACCAGTGGTGAGAGCACGTGGTGAGGAGACGGATTCTCGCCACGCCACCTGGTAGGAGCGACCTGTCAGGTAGGACGCAATCCAAGCGTGGGCCGCGCCGGAGATGCCCAACTCGGAGAGGGTGGAGAGGAGGATCTGATGGTTCACAGTATCGAAGGCAGCCGATAGGTCTAGAAGGATGAGAGCAGAGGAGAGAGAGTTAGCTTTAGCAGTGCAGAGCGCCTCCGTGATACAGAGAGGAGCAGTCTCAGTTGAATGACTAGTCTTGAAACCTGACTGATTTGGATCAAGAAGGTCATTCTGAGAGAGATAGCGGGAGAGCTGGCCAAGGACGGCACGTTCAAGAGTTTTGGAGAGAAAAGAAAGAAGGGATACTGGTCTGTAGTTGTTGACATCGGAGGGATCGAGTGTAGGTTTTTCAGAAGGGGTGCAACTCTCGCTCTCTTGAAGACAGGAGGGACGTAGCCAGCGGTCAGGGATGAGTTGATGAGCGAGGTGAGGTAAGGGAGAAGGTCACCGGAGATGGTCTGGAGAAGAGAGGAGGGGATAGGGTCAAGCGGGCAGGTTGTTGGGCGGCCGGCCGTCACAAGACGCGAGATGTCATCTGGAGAGAGAGGGAGAAAGAGGTCAGAGCACAGGGTAGGGCAGTGTGAGCAGAACCAGCGGTGTCGTTTGACTTAGCAAACGAGGATCGGATGTCGTCGACCTTCTTTTCAAAATGGTTGACGAAGTCATCTGCAGAGAGGGAGGAGGGGGGGGAGGGGGAGGAGGATTCAAGAGGGAGGAGAAGGTGGCAAAGAGCTTCCTAGGGTTAGAGGCAGATGCTTGGAATTTAGAGTGGTAGAAAGTGGCTTTAGCAGCAGAGACAGAGGAGGAAAATGTAGAGAGGAGGGAGTGAAAGGATGCCAGGTCCGCAGGGAGGCGAGTTTTCCTCCATTTCCGCTCGGCTGCCCGGAGCCCTGTTCTGTGAGCTCGCAATGAGTCGTCGAGCCACGGAGCGGGAGGGGAGGACCGAGCCGGCCTGGAGGATAGGGGACATAGAGAGTCAAAGGATGCAGAAAGGGAGGAGAGGAGGGTTGAGGAGGCAGAATCAGGAGATAGGTTGGAGAAGGTTTGAGCAGAGGGAAGAGATGATAGGATGGAAGAGGAGAGAGTAGCGGGGAGAGAGAGCGGAGGTTGGGACGGCGCGATACCATCCGAGTAGGGGCAGTGTGGGAAGTGTTGGATGAGAGCGAGAGGGAAAAGGATACAAGGTAGTGGTCGGAGACTTGGAGGGGAGTTGCAATGAGGTTAGTGGAGGAACAGCATCTAGTAAAGATGAGGTCGAGCGTATTGCCTGCCTTGTGAGTAGGGGGAAGGTGAGAGGGTGAGGTCAAAAGAGGAGAGGAGTGGAAAGAAGGAGGCAGAGAGGAATGAGTCGAAGGTAGACGTGGGGAGGTTAAAGTCGCCCAGAACTGTGAGAGGTGAGCCGTCCTCAGGAAAGGAGCTTATCAAGGCATCAAGCTCATTGATGAACTCTCCGAGGGAACCTGGAGGGCGATAAATGATAAGGATGTTAAGCTTGAAAGGGCTAGTAACTGTGACAGCATGGAATTCAAAGGAGGCGATAGACAGATGGGTAAGGGGAGAAAGAGAGAATGACCACTTGGGAGAGATGAGGATCCCGGTGCCACCACCCCGCTGACCAGAAGCTCTCGGGGTGTGCGAGAGCACGTGGGCGGACGAAGAGAGAGCAGTAGGAGTAGCGGTGTTGTCTGTGGTGATCCATGTTTCCGTCAGAGCCAAGAAGTCGAGGGACTGGAGGGAGGCATAGGCTGAGATGAACTCTGCCTTGTTGGCCGCAGATCGGCAGTTCCAGAGGCTACCGGAGACCTGGAACTCCACGTGGGTCGTGCGCGCTGGGACCACCAGATTAGGTGGCCGCGGCCATGCGGTGTGGAGCGTTTGTATGGTCTGTGCAGAGAGGAGAGAACAGGGATAGACAGACACATAGTTGACAGGCTAGAGAAGAGGCTACGCTAATGCAGAGGAGATTGGAATGACAAGTGGACTACACGTCTCGAATGTTCAGAAAGTTAAGCTTACGTAGCAAGAATCTAATTGACTAAAATGATTAAAATGATACAGTACTGCTGGGGTAGGCTAGCTGCGTTGTTGACACTACCCTAATCAAGTCGTACCGTTGAGTGTGAAGTTTCTACAATGCTGCTTTTCGGGAGCTAGCTGGCTAGCTAGCAGTGTTGGT